>NW_023994773.1:0-90000 GCF_015586225.1 Lucilia sericata
AATGAAAGAAATTTTACGGTTGTGTGGACAGAAACGAGCCAGAAAATAATGACGATTATGGTGATTCTTATTTTTTGGGAAACAACTGGAAATATAAAATCCAAGGAAGTTAAGGGTCTATTTATGTATTTTCATTGTTTCCTTTTTTTGTACAAAAGAAGCAGCAAAGTACTGTGTTATATGAAGAACAATACGGGAGTAAACTTTTAACTGGTACTTATGTATCAAAAAGCGAAAAAGGAAATCAAATTTCAACTATTTAATTTAACGGAATACATTTAAAGTCATATAACTTTTTCGCATATGAAAAATTAAAAAAAAATTAATTAAAGTATCGTAATATGTGTGTTAAAAGCTTTTTACATAATTCATTCACAATTATCATGGAGAAATGGATGAACTTGTACTAAAAAACGATAATTTTCATACAAGCATTATTATAAATGCAAAATATCTACCTGTTGAATGCTAACCGGAAATTGAGATTACGTACCTTAATCTACGGTTATTTAAGGTATTTTTAATGTCTCTTTCGAAATCAATTTACTTCCTTTTATGTACATTACGAAAGATTGATTTAAAAAGATGTGTATTTCCAACTTTATTAAAAGCACAAAAACTTTGAATTCAAGAAACAGCAATAGTAAAACACAAAACTTTGTCTTCACTAAACTAGTTTTGATGCATCCAACAGATTGCTTTGTCAACTAGATACGACTACTACGTTTCAATTTTAACTGTCCATTTTTAACGCAAACGAACAAACCTCTTAATACCAGCAGGAGATCACAAATTGAATGCTGCATACAAATTTAGCAAAAAATTTTCAATGCACCGATTACTTTAAAAATGAACATATACAATATTTACAACTGAAAAATCGTGTAAAATGTATTCCAAAAATTTAGCAAGGAAAATCTTGCAAACCGAAAAAAGAATATCTTTTGCATCATATAAGGTCATATTCAAATAATTAATTACTTCTCAAAGCTGGCTTAAAAATATAAGTAAAAATCTATCTATCTATCTATCTATCTATCTATCTATCTATCTATCTATCTATCTATCTATCTATCTATCTATCTATCTATCTATCTATCTATCTATCTATCTATCTATCTATCTATCTATCTATCTATCTATCTATCTATCTATCTATCTATCTATCTATCTATCTATCTATCTATCTATCTATCTATCTATCTATCTATCTATCTATCTATCTATCTATCTATCTATCTATCTATCTATCTATCTATCTATCTATCTATCTATCTATCTATCTATCTATCTATCTATCTTCTATCTATCTATCTATCTATCTATCTATCTATCTATCTATCTATCTATCTATCTATCTATCTATCTATCTATCTATCTATCTATCTATCTATCTATCTATCTATCTATCTATCTATCTATCTATCTATCTATCTATCTATCTATCTATCTATCTATCTATCTATCTATCTATCTATCTACTTCTATCTATCTATCTATCTTATCTATCTATCTATCTATCTATCTATCTATCTATCTATCTATCTATCTATCTATCTATCTATCTATCTATCTATCTATCTATCTATCTATCTATCTATCTATCTATCTATCTATCTATCTATCTATCTATCTATCTATCTATTTATTGTAAATTTTTTAATTATTTAGTAAATTAATGGAGCAATTTCAAAAACTTTCAAACAAAAAAGTTATATTTTTAAGTGGTCATCTCCAATTACTACTTATAAAACTCCTATCCTATAGTCATTATTTTCTTGAAAGCCCACTGTAGTTCAAACTTAATTAGAATGGAGTTGATGTTGTTATGAACAGACTTCGTGACAGTTGTGGGTCGTGTGCTACTATTTACACCCACTATATTCTAATGAAGAAAATAACTTGTTCTTCGCAATTCAGTTTGTTTTCTTTTGTTGTTAATACTTTCTGAAAGCACTTCAGTAAACTTTATACACTCTGTCATATAAAGAAACAGTATGTGTATGTGGGAGTATGAATTAAATGTATCTGGATGTCATCTGAAGGAATATTAATTAAAGAAATAAGCGTCGTAGTATACGAAATAATTGTGGTAGAGTGGTAAATTATAGCAAAGTTGGAACATACTTACTTAATATGGCTAATACAACCGTGTGTCGGTCTAAGCCTGAATTAAAATAGAACGCCAGTCATTTCTGTCTTCTGCGTGCTGTCGCCAATTGGTTACACCAAGTGTTTTGAGATCCTTCTGCACCTGGTCTTCCCAACGGCATTTGGGTCGTCCTCTTTTCCGCTTCATCCCGTCTATTGGATCTTCTCTATATGATTTACGAGCTGGGGCATTGTTCTCCATGTTACGCTCGGCTAGTATTTGTTAATAATAAAAATTGTTGGCTTTTACATTTTTTTAACCGAAATGGACAATAGTGGTTAAGTGGCATGAAGATGATGTTCCCTGCTAGCTATTTGGTAGAAGTAACTCTTAACCCATATCCCGAAAGCGTAAGCATATAACATACTCATGTCATGCCTTAAAAATACCACAGAGTATGCAAAAATCTTGAATAAGTCTAAATACTTAGCAAAAGAATAACAAATATTTGAAAAGAACAAACTGAACCATGACGAGATGAGATGTCATGTAGGGTACAATTCTCCCACCCAATTTGTAAACACCTTGACAGAAAGATTACCCTTAATTTTAATTCTGTCCCTAATAAAACATGACTTTTACTTACATATTTTTACAATTTGTTTTGGCTATCCTTCCCATTTAAAAAAGAAATGTTAATGATGATTCATTTTACGCAATTCAACATATTTAATTTATTGAAAAAAAGTAAAGTAAAGCAAAAAAATATATATATAATAATGATATTCTATGCAACCATAAATATGTATGAAAGAATGTAAAATCATTACTCAAAGAGAAAAATGATCAGAAGTAATAAAGAAATGGAAAGAAATTAAAATTACTAATCAATACGCATGGGGACAAAGTTGAAACGGACCGACGGACAGATAAAATATAATAAGTAATTAATACTCTTAAATAATAATTCTTTTACTTGTTACTCACAAAATCATTTAGTAATGATGTTCCAATTCATGTTGTCTCTTTGATGTTGGGCCCAGCAATCAGGAGTACACGATGAAGTTGTTGTTGTTATTAATATTTAAAAATACATTACAATGATTTTGAGATTATGAATGAAAAATAAACATGAATTAAAATAATTAAAGTGACAAAAAAAATAGAGTACGATAAAAATAAGCAAAAGATATTTTAATACACTAATGAAAAAATATTAGTAGATTCCATTTAACACTTTTTTCCATGGTATCAAAGTATGAAAATGAATGAAAATTAAATATTTACATTTATGCTTTTGAATTTATATTAATAGGAAATATAATTTAGATTAACGCTTTAATACGATTAAATTAATTTATAATTTGGTTTCTAAATTCAAGTATAATAATTATAATCTATAATTTTACATTCGATTTAAATTTAGTTTATTTGATAAATTTTAACAAGAGTTTTTTAGGAAAAAAATAATTATAATATAGATTGCATATAAATGTTAAGAATTACTATAAGTTCAAGAAATTTGCAACAATGTTTAATTTAAAGACATTATGTTCATTTTAAGTAGTTTTAATAGATTTTAGGAAGAGTTTTAGTAATTTTTATATAAATTTAGATGCAATTTAGATTAGGTTTTTAGAAATATTTGAATGTGCAATATAATTAGTAAGTGTTTTAATAACTTTTAACAAATTTGAAGTGCAGTATAGATTTAAGGTATTTTAATGCACATATTTAGGCCAATTTAGATTTTTAGGAACTTTTTCTGTTTTTAGGAAATTTCTAGGTGTAATAATTGTTAATGTAATTCAATTAAATTTTCTAGACAATTTAAGATTATTTTTTTTTGGATTTACAATGTGATTTTCTTTGCAAATTTAAGTTAAATATTCAATTCTAGGAATTTAGATTAAGTTTTTCCTTTTATGATAAATTTATGAGTAATTTTGAACTATTCAGCATGTGATTTCCATTAATAGTAATATTTAGTATTTAATAAATTGAAGGCATTGGTTTTCTCCCGGAATTGTGTAGTTCCTGACTTAATGTTGGTTAATATTATTGGCCACGTGGATCATGAGGTATCAATATTGATGTTAAGGAGTAAACTCTGTCCCTGTGATACCAATAGTCAAAATATTATTTACTTGGAGGTTTAATATGTTGCTATTAGGAATTGTAAGGAATTTCACCTTAGTTAGGTGGACTCACACGTGGTCCTTTTATGATATGTATTTGGATTTTGGAGGAAAATCTCCAATTTATGAAATTTGGTATAAATTTGTCTTTTGAGATCGGGATATATGTATGTGGATATAGATTAAATTATTATAAAATATTATATAATTGTCAAAACTCCACATGGAAAATTTTTAACTTTGCCACACTTTAATCACTATAGATTTTAAAACACGTCTTACTATATCAACTTTTAATTCGAGAATAAATCGAATGTTACCAAGTAAGATGATCATAAGTAAAGTGCGTAATTAAAGAATTTAATAAGTGCGCAATTAATTTCCAATGAGACATTAATGATAAAAAAATGCAATTGGATTTACGTTTGTGGAAAAAAGACAAAAGTATTTCTGCAAAAAAAATGAGATTGATATTCAGTAATGTGTATGATTTGATGCACAATCTTACGCACATATGTATATAAAAAGCGTGAGAACTAAAATAAGATGTAAAAGAAAAATAAAATATCTAGCATGCGAGTTACATGGGGAAGGATACCAATCAATAGTGTTTGAAAATGTTTAAATTTATTTGGAGTTAAATTTGTAAAAATGTTTTGATAACTATTGTTGAACAAAAATCGTAACAAAACTGTTTCGTTTGAAAATTAATTTGATAAACGAACAGGAATCCGATTTTTCTTAATTTAGATTAAAATTTTCCTTTTTCCTGTTTCTGTAATTGGGATTAAGAATGATCATATTTGTATATTTGAAATTTATTACAACAATTTTTATTAACAATAATTAAAACAACGTGTGGCACGACCCACGTAAGCCGGGCAAATACAGATTAACGCTTTAAATCCGATGTGCGATATTTCCCTACATATTTACCATTCATATCTTCAATATCGTACAGATTATTTCCAATTTTTCTCTTAATCCTACATTTTATAAACTTGGGCAAGAATTTTCTATTAATATGCTTGGACATATCGCTTAATAAGTGGTTTTTTCTGAATACGATTTCGTCCTTTTCAAATTCGATGTGCCTACTTCTGAGATTGTAGGTTTTCATAGCCTTCGTATGTGAGACATTTAAATTTTCACGCAGTCTTTCTCTAAGTTTTGCTAGCTTATCAGATCGATCAATAACATTGAAATCCTCGCCAGGTATGCAACCAAGTTTATCCAAAATTTTATAGGTGGATCCGTGCTGGATCATATTTTGGCCGAATACGGCAAAATATGGAGAACACTGAATCGAGGTGTGAAAATCGCTACGTAATATGCTCAAAATTTGGGGGATATATCTGTCCCAATCCCTATGGTCCTTGTGATCCTGTAGAAAACACCTAATCTTCGTTACGATTTCACGATTTACACGTTCGGACGCATTCGAATGGGGAGCGTAAAAACCTGTGGTTACATGATTAATCTCGTACATTTCAAAAAACTCTCTCATATCTTTGGACACGAATTGCTTACCATTGTCACTATGAACGTACCTAGGCACTCCGAATGTAGGAAACATATCCGTTTGAAAAAACAAAATAACATTTGCGGTAGTTGCGGATTTCATAGGTTTCAGAAAAACGAATTTCGTTAAATGGTCTACACATATGAATATAACCGAATTCTTGACTTTGGTAAACGGATATGGGCCGAGAAAATCACAATACCATCTCTCGAATGGTCTATTGGAGATAAACTGATTGCCCATGGTTGGCCTAGAAACTTGGTTTGTGGACTTAATGCTCTTACACACGTCACAGTTATTGACATATTGCTTAATGTCATTTGACATCGATGGCCAAAAGTACTTATTGCGAATCCTAGATAAGGTTTTGACAAAACCACCATGGCAAGAGGAATCTGAATTATGTGCTAATTCTATTACTTTCTGAGTGAGAGATTTTGGGACCCATATTCGCCAAAGAGTGTCTTCTTCGTTTTCAACACCATGTCTAAAATGTACACGTTTTAAAACAACATTATCTGATATACGAAGATCAGGCAAAGACTCTTTATTTTCCGTAATGGTTTTCTTAATATCTTGATAATCGCTATCATCAAATTCTGCAGAGGTTAATTCGATTTCACAAAAAGGGGATATAGAATCTAGCTCGTCTACCTCAATTCTCGACAAACAATCTGGCACTGTATTTAGGGTTCCCTTCCTATGCTCAATCCTGAAATCAAAACGTTGTAGCTTTAAGCTCCAACGCGCCAATCTTCCGCTAAGGTCTTTTTGTGACATTAGCCACTTAAGGGAAGAATGGTCCGTAATTATACGGAATGGTAGCCCCTCAATATAAGCCCTAAACCTATTCACACACACAATGGCCGCCAAGCATTCAAGTTCCGTCACCGTATAATTCTTTTGTGCACCATTCAATTTCTGGGACACATACGCGATGGGATGTTCCCTACCCTGATCGTCGCATTGGAATAGCACACCTCCAACACCTATTTTCGACGCATCACACTGAATGACAAACTCCCTGTTAAAGTCTGGTTGTGCAAGGACAGGGGCAGTAGAAAGAGCTAGCTTTAGATTTTCAAATGAAGTTTTTGCGGCTTCTGTTAAGCTAAAAGGTTTTTGAGTCTTTTTTAAGCAATCAGTCAGGGGACCTGATATATCTGCAAAGTTATTTATAAAACTTCTATACCAATTAGCCATTCCGACAAATCTTCTTAGTTGTTTTGGCGTTTTTGGTAATGGGAAGTTCCTAATCGCGTCAACTTTTTCTGGGTCTACTTTAAGACATCCTTCACCTACGATATAACCCAAATAACGAATTTGTTTTTGACAAAATTTGCTCTTGGAGACGTTTATGGTAAGTTTTGCCTTTTTAAGGCACAAGGCCACTTCAGATAAGAGTTCAATATGTGATGAAAAATCCGAGCTGCAGACCAATAAGTCGTCCAGGTAAATAAAAACATTTTCCCGCAACCGTGAAGGTATTACCTTGTCCATAAGACGACTCATTGTCTGTGGACCATTACATAGACCAAACGGCATATATTTGTAATGATACAAAGGCTTGCCGGGAATAACAAACGCAGTTTTCACTTTTGAGGTCTCAGACAGACGAATTTGCAGAAATGCGTCCTTTAAATCTATACCGCTTATGTAAAAAGTGTCTTTAAGCCTACTGAGCAATCCATTAATGTGGGGTAAGGGGTAGGAATCTTTCTTGGTAACAGCGTTAAGCTTTCTAGAGTCGATGCAGAGTCTTATCTTCCCTGGTTTCCTTACGAGAACTGCAGGAGAACACCAGGGAGAGTTTGATTCTTCGATAACACCCATATTGAGTAATCTTTCGATTTCTGCGTACGCTTCCTCTTGTCTTGGTGGAGACAAGGGGTAATGTTTACATTTTATTGGTGTGGCGTCACCAGTATCAATATGGTGTTCGAGCAAATCGGTACAACCCAAGCCAAGAACCTCAAATGATGGAAATTTTGATATTGTTTTCTCTAAGATCAATTTCTGTTCTGGTGTGAGATCGTGAAAATTATCATTCGATTCTGAATCACATACAACTTCCGAAATATTTGGACTAGTGGAAGAAACAGGGATTATGTCAGGGGCAAGTGCGAAATCTCGCCAAAAATTGACACCAAAATATGCCTCTTGACTAATTTCTAGTTTCCATAGCAAATCAAAAAAAAAAAAATCTAACAACAATCTCATAAATTAAAATTACTTGACGAAAATTTAATAAAATGGAAAACTTTTGTCTAAATCTATTTGTCTTCCTAAAATAAGCGATATGATTTTATTCTGTAAATATGAAAAGCAGGCAAAAAACGATATGTAAAAGTATTCAAAGATCAATTTTATGTTAATTCTGGGAAGAATATACCTTAACAAATGTAAAATTTTTGCAAATATAAGTCATGTTTAAAATAAATCAGAAGTGCTTCGTATTTATATTAAAAAATATCGGACTACTTCCTTTTTATATATATACAAATTATTAAAATGTATCAGAAATTTCTATCTACAACATCAAGAAATTTTTATTATAATCTCAATAATGGACTTGAAAGAAATTAATAACACATAGTTCTTGTCTTCATTTAATGCAGCTTAGACTGAACTTAATTTATGATTCAGAATTAGGACTCTTAAATGGAAAACAAGATTTAAAATAGGTTAAAGATAAATATTTTATATACACTTCCCATAGCACATTTAGATTCAGAACTATTGTGTTCATAAGAATGCTAAGACTTCTAAGGATAAAATGTATATAAAAGGTGTTGTTATTGTAAATGTAAATAATCTGTTTAACCTGATTTAATCTATATATTTTGATGTGTTCACTTTCAAATTGTCTTATTGTCTTTTGCTAGATCTAAGAGAAATATATTAATATAGTTATTTTTTTTTTTTTTTTTTTAATTAGATTATTTTCTACAGTACCCTTAAATTGGCCTTTACGTTGAGCTTATCTAAGCTTTACGTTGGGCCTTATCGAGGGCCTTTTCGTTGGGCGCCATATATGTTACGCTCGGCTAGTATTTGTTAATAATAAAAATTGTTGGCTTTTACATTTTTTTAACCGAAATGGACAATAGTGGTTAAGTGGCATGAAGATGATGTTCCCTGCTAGCTATTTGGTAGAAGTAACTCTTAACCCATATCCCGAAAGCGTAAGCATATAACATACTCATGTCATGCCTTAAAAATACCACAGAGTATGCAAAAATCTTGAATAAGTCTAAATACTTAGCAAAAGAATAACAAATATTTGAAAAGAACAAACTGAACCATGACGAGATGAGATGTCATGTAGGGTACAATTCTCCCACCCAATTTGTAAACACCTTGACAGAAAGATTACCCTTAATTTTAATTCTGTCCCTAATAAAACATGACTTTTACTTACATATTTTTACAATTTGTTTTGGCTATCCTTCCCATTTAAAAAAGAAATGTTAATGATGATTCATTTTACGCAATTCAACATATTTAATTTATTGAAAAAAAGTAAAGTAAAGCAAAAAAATATATATATAATAATGATATTCTATGCAACCATAAATATGTATGAAAGAATGTAAAATCATTACTCAAAGAGAAAAATGATCAGAAGTAATAAAGAAATGGAAAGAAATTAAAATTACTAATCAATACGCATGGGGACAAAGTTGAAACGGACCGACGGACAGATAAAATATAATAAGTAATTAATACTCTTAAATAATAATTCTTTTACTTGTTACTCACAAAATCATTTAGTAATGATGTTCCAATTCATGTTGTCTCTTTGATGTTGGGCCCAGCAATCAGGAGTACACGATGAAGTTGTTGTTGTTATTAATATTTAAAAATACATTACAATGATTTTGAGATTATGAATGAAAAATAAACATGAATTAAAATAATTAAAGTGACAAAAAAAATAGAGTACGATAAAAATAAGCAAAAGATATTTTAATACACTAATGAAAAAATATTAGTAGATTCCATTTAACACTTTTTTCCATGGTATCAAAGTATGAAAATGAATGAAAATTAAATATTTACATTTATGCTTTTGAATTTATATTAATAGGAAATATAATTTAGATTAACGCTTTAATACGATTAAATTAATTTATAATTTGGTTTCTAAATTCAAGTATAATAATTATAATCTATAATTTTACATTCGATTTAAATTTAGTTTATTTGATAAATTTTAACAAGAGTTTTTTAGGAAAAAAATAATTATAATATAGATTGCATATAAATGTTAAGAATTACTATAAGTTCAAGAAATTTGCAACAATGTTTAATTTAAAGACATTATGTTCATTTTAAGTAGTTTTAATAGATTTTAGGAAGAGTTTTAGTAATTTTTATATAAATTTAGATGCAATTTAGATTAGGTTTTTAGAAATATTTGAATGTGCAATATAATTAGTAAGTGTTTTAATAACTTTTAACAAATTTGAAGTGCAGTATAGATTTAAGGTATTTTAATGCACATATTTAGGCCAATTTAGATTTTTAGGAACTTTTTCTGTTTTTAGGAAATTTCTAGGTGTAATAATTGTTAATGTAATTCAATTAAATTTTCTAGACAATTTAAGATTATTTTTTTTTGGATTTACAATGTGATTTTCTTTGCAAATTTAAGTTAAATATTCAATTCTAGGAATTTAGATTAAGTTTTTCCTTTTATGATAAATTTATGAGTAATTTTGAACTATTCAGCATGTGATTTCCATTAATAGTAATATTTAGTATTTAATAAATTGAAGGCATTGGTTTTCTCCCGGAATTGTGTAGTTCCTGACTTAATGTTGGTTAATATTATTGGCCACGTGGATCATGAGGTATCAATATTGATGTTAAGGAGTAAACTCTGTCCCTGTGATACCAATAGTCAAAATATTATTTACTTGGAGGTTTAATATGTTGCTATTAGGAATTGTAAGGAATTTCACCTTAGTTAGGTGGACTCACACGTGGTCCTTTTATGATATGTATTTGGATTTTGGAGGAAAATCTCCAATTTATGAAATTTGGTATAAATTTGTCTTTTGAGATCGGGATATATGTATGTGGATATAGATTAAATTATTATAAAATATTATATAATTGTCAAAACTCCACATGGAAAATTTTTAACTTTGCCACACTTTAATCACTATAGATTTTAAAACACGTCTTACTATATCAACTTTTAATTCGAGAATAAATCGAATGTTACCAAGTAAGATGATCATAAGTAAAGTGCGTAATTAAAGAATTTAATAAGTGCGCAATTAATTTCCAATGAGACATTAATGATAAAAAAATGCAATTGGATTTACGTTTGTGGAAAAAAGACAAAAGTATTTCTGCAAAAAAAATGAGATTGATATTCAGTAATGTGTATGATTTGATGCACAATCTTACGCACATATGTATATAAAAAGCGTGAGAACTAAAATAAGATGTAAAAGAAAAATAAAATATCTAGCATGCGAGTTACATGGGGAAGGATACCAATCAATAGTGTTTGAAAATGTTTAAATTTATTTGGAGTTAAATTTGTAAAAATGTTTTGATAACTATTGTTGAACAAAAATCGTAACATCCATTTGCCATACGTGTCCAAGCCAGCGCAACCTCTGAATTTTAATGCGCTTTACCACATCTATGTCTGCATATAGCTCATAGAGCTCATGATTCATTCTGATGCGGAAGGTATCATCGACACGAATTGGCCCATAGATCTTACGGAGAATTTTTCTTTCAAACACTGCCAGCGCGGACTCATCCGACTTCCTCATTGTCCACGTTTCGGCGCCGTACATAAGTACGGGTAGGATAAGCGTTTTGTAAAGTGTTACTTTAGTATGTCGGGAAAGGACTTTGCTTCTCAGTTGTTTGCCAAGTCCAAAGTAACACCTATTCGCCAATGTTATCCTACGTTTGATTTCCAGACTGACATCATTGTCACTATTAACTGCCGCTCCTAGATAAATGAAGTCTTTTACAACTTCAAATTTATAGTCTCCCATGTGCATGCGCTGTTCGAGACGCTGTGATGTTTTGGAGCTCGCAATTAGGTATTTTGTTTTGTCCTCGTTGACCTTTAGACCCATGATCCTCGACTACTTCTCCAATTTGTTAAAGGCACCACTTACTGCCCGCGTGTTGCGACCAATGATGTCAATATCGTCAGCATAGGCGAGTAGCATAACACTTTTATCGTATATAATATCAGTGGTCCTAATCTTCGTCTCCTGCAAGATTTTCTCCATTAACAGATTGAAGAAATCACACGATAGGGTATCGCCCTGTCTAAAACCTCGATCAGTATGAAATGATTCTGAGAGGTCTGCTCCTACCTTCACAGCACTTTTGGAGTTCCTTAGAGTCATACTGCAAAGCCGGACGATCTTTGTGGGAATGCCAAGTTCGGACATAGCGACATAAAATTTTTCCCTTATCGGGGTATCAAATGCAGCCTTATAGTCGACAAATAGGTGGTGGGTGTCGATTTGCCTTTCCATTGTCTTCTCCAGGAGTTGGCGTAACGTAAATATCTGGTCTATGGTGGACTTACCAGGTCTAAATCCGCACTGATACTTGCCTATTAGATTGTTGGTATATGGCTTGAGTCGATCACAAATTACACCAGATAGTATTTTATAGGCAATTGAGAGGAGACTTATCCCTCGATAGTTAGTGCAAACTGTAGGGTCACCTTTTTTGTGGATAGGGCACAAAACGCTGAGGTTCCACTCATCAGGCATGTTCTCCTCACACCATATTCTGCATAATAGTTGGTGAATACATCGTACCAGCTCTTCGCCACCTGTTTTAAATAGTTCTGCGGGCAAGCCGTCGGCACCCGCGGATTTATTGTTCTTCAGCCGGGATATGGCCATTCTTACTTCCATATGGTGGCGGTATGTCGATGCCGTCATCATTGATTCGGGCATTAAAATCCTCGTATGATAAATGGTCTGCTTCATCGCCTGTTAAGAGTTTGGAAAAGTGATCCTTCCATAAACTAAGTGAGGCCTGTGCGTCCGTCACTAGGTTTCCACTACCATCCCTGCAGGAGGAGGCTCCGCATTTAAAGCCCTCAGTCTGGCTCTTTATCTTCTTAAAGAATTTTCTGGCCTCATTCCTGTCGCAGTGACCCTCGATCTCCTCACATTCCCGTCTCTCCAGTTCTCGTTTCTTCCGTCTGAACAGACTGCGCTCAAACTTCCTCTTCTCCCTATATCTTTGAGTGGCAGTGTTCAGCTCGTCCTGTGTAATACCCTGCTGCAGGGTTGCCCGGTATGCGGCATTTTTATCCGCAGTAGCGTCGCGACACTCCTGGTCATACCAGTGGTTCTTCCTCCTAGGACGCTCATACCCAAGCACCTCTTCGGCAGCGGTCCGGATAGAACTGGACAGATGGGACCATTGCCCGTCCACCGTAGGGAATTGAGGATTCCCTTGGAGCAGTTCAGTGAGTCGGCTAGAGTACACCTGGGCTACCTGTTGTGATTGTAGCCTTTCTATATTTAGTCTCCTTCTTGTATCTGGACGGACAATTTTGGACCTGCTGAGTCGCGTCCGCACTTTCGCTGCAACCAGATAGTGATCCGAATCAATGTTCGCAGTTCGGAGCGTTCGAACGTCTAATACACTAGATGAGTGTCTTCCATCAATTATAACGTGATCTATCTGGTTCCTCACGATCCTGCCCTGTTTTTCCGGTGCGCGCCAGGTAGCCTTATGAATATCGAGATGTTTAAATCTAGTGCTACTTATCACCATATTCCGAGCGGCGGCAAAGTTAATTAGCCTCATACCATTTTCGGAAGTCTCGTCATGGAGGCTAAATTTTCCAACTGTAGGGCCGAAGACGTTCTCCTTGCCAATTTTAGCATTGAAGTCACCAAGGACAATTTTAACATCGTGCTTTGGGCATCGATCGTATAAATCATCAAGACGGTCGTAGAAGCGGTCCTTGACTCCTTCGTTGGAACAAATGTTCTTTATATTAAAAGGATTATTGGATTAAGATACATAATACAATTTTAATATAAGTTATTTATTATAATATATATATGACAAGATTAGCGTATGATTAACAAGTAACAAATTATAACAAGTATCCGCTAATTTCATAGCTAGTACTGTCAGTCCGTGTCCGGTATGAAGAATTTAATTCCGAAGTCTAAAATCATACTTATTGAAGGCAGAAATCAATTAATTAATAGCTGTGGGATTTCGTACATTTCTCGGACAACCAGATTTAGGATGTTCAATTACTCCGTCGATATCATTAAGCAGTTTAATAATTCAGATTTCCTTGCCTCATTTAGATGCAGAATATCATAGACTCATGTTCATCGTTAAAATGTCTATGTAAATTGTCCTTTCTTGTATGTTTTGGTATTTTAATCTTTTATAAAACATGTTAAGATTATTATAAGCATTCATAACCGCTTCAGCTTGAGTGACATTTACAACAGATAAAAGCATTTAAAATATTTTTTTGAACACAAATCTATTTTTTTTTTTTTTGTTTAAATCTACAATTTAAAATATTTGTTTGTATGTATGTACCTGTAACGGCGTACGTTCGCTTCTCTATGGCTCTATATGGAAAACGACAGATGGCCGAATCATTCCTGTTGATATTATTTTAAAGGTTGTTGTTATTTTAATGGTTTTGACACTTTAGATCAAATTATAATCGTTAGTCCTAACATCGCGTACTTCACCACTATCGACATTATTGTTGGTTATATCGTCGTCGTTGGTGCCAATGAAAAGTTAGCAAAGACAACCAATATGAGACAGAACAAGTAAGAGTGTTATATTCGGCTGTGCCGAATCTTGTATACCCACCATCAAATCATTGCCGAAAAGGAATGCTTCCTTATAAATAAACTTTGGTATTTAAGAATCGATGCTTTTGTTATTATCAAAATAATTTTCTCATTTATTACCTCTATGTACAATTTTACCCTCATACATATGTATATCGATAGCATTAATTATAGACTGATCCTCCTAAAATTTGGTAGAGAAATTTTTGTCGAATTTTGTCGCTGTACTTGTATTTTTAAGGTAGTAAAAAGCGTTAAAGTAATTTTCTTAGGGCCAATATCTCAACCTCCGGTTATCGTTTAACAGGTGGATATACTGCGGTTAAAATAATTTTTGTATGTAAAATGTCAATTTATCGTTATGATAAAACATAATCAGACAATGAGAAAATGGGGGTCAGAGGGACATTATTTATTGGGAAGGTTTGGTCAATTATTGACCGATCCTTGTCAAATTCTAGAACGATTTTAGTTTAGTCTAGTAATGAGCGTTAAAGCTATTTTCTAAAGGGGTCCTTATATTGGGGATAGAGTCAATTATGGACCGATACTTGTACAATTTTACAATGATTTTAAGGTTTCTATAAAATGTGTTCATGTCGAATTTCATCTCTACAGATGCTTCTTTTGGACAGTCATGAGACTTAAAGTCATTTTCTGAAGGGGACCTTATGTGGGGGATAGGGTCAATTATGGACCGATATATAAAATTTTACAATGATATTAAGGTTTTTATAAAATATGTTCATGTCAAATTTCATCGCTATAGATGCTTCTATTAGACTGTTATGAGCGTTAAAGTCACTTTCTGAAGGGGAACTTATATGAGGGCTAGGGTCAATTATGGACCAATCCTTATAAAATTTTACAAAGCGATTTTGGTTTCTATAAAATATGTTCATGTCGAATTTCATTGCTATAGATGATTCTTTTAGACAGTTATGAGCGTTAAAGTAATTTTCTGAAGGGGGCCTTATATGGGAGGTAGGGTCAATTATGGACCGATCCTTATAAAATTTTACAACGCGATTTTGGTTTCTATAAAATATGTTTATGTCGAATTTCATCGCTATAGATGCTTCTATTAGACAGTTATGAGCGTTAAAGTCATTTTCTGAAGGGGACCTTATATGGGGGATAGGGTCAATTATGGACCGATCCTTATACAATATTACAATGATATTAAGTTTCATATAAAATATGTTCATGTCGAATTTCGTCGCTATAGATGCATCTTTTAGACAGTTTTGATCGTTAAAGCCATTTTCAGAAGGGGACCTTATATGGGGGGTAGGGTTAATTATGGACCGATCCTTATAAAATTTTACGAAGTTGTTAAGGTTCCTATCAAATATGTTAATGCTTCTTTTCCTATTAAATATGCTCATGTTGAATTCCATCGCTATAGTTGCTTCTTTAAGGCAGTTATGAGCGTAGAAGTCATTTTCTGAAGGGGACCTTATATGGGGGTAGGGTCAAATATGGACCGATCCTTATAAAATTTTACAATGATATTAAGGTCGTATTTCATCGCTATAGATGCTTCTTTAAGGCAGTTATGAGCCTTAAAGTTTTTTTCTGAAGGGGACTTTATATGGGGGGTAGGGTCAATTTTTAGGTTTTATGTCGAATTTCATCGCTATAGATGCTTTCTTTTTTTGTGAAGGGGACCTTATATGGGGGCTAGGCGAAATAGTGGACCGATATCGCCCATTTTCAATACCAAACAAACTGCATCAATACAAAATGTCTGTGCAAAACTTTAGCGCGCTAGCTACTTGGACTCTATCGTGTTTTCAACAGACGGACTGACAGACGGACAAACGGACAGAAGGACGGACATGGCTATATCGTCTTAGAATTTAATAAGGATCCAGAATATATATACTTTTATGGGTCATAGATGAATATTTCGATGTGTTACAAACGGAATGACAAAAACAATATACCCCACATCTTTTTTGATGGTGGGTATAAAAACATATTATATACTTCTGTCTGTGTAAAACACGCATGTTAAAACTTAGCAAAAGAAAAGCATCTAAATTCTCCGAAAAAATGCATAAAAAGTTATGAGTTAAAATTTCAGACTACCATATATACAAAATGGTAATATGTACAAGATATTTGAAATCGGAAAGAGAACCCCTTAAATATATAGAAATCATTCCACACTGGTGGCAGTTACATAAAAAAGAGCAACAAAAATATAGGTAACATATAGGTATATTTCTTACGATATAAGAATATATTAATATTATTAATTTTTTAATTTGTTGTAAATACTTACCTAACTCCCTATTTCTAAGCGAGCGTGGTAAGTACTTGACTCCAATGTCGTGTCCATTTTAAAATAATGACTTAAAATGCTATTGTGTAAGCAACCTAACCCCTTGCTTTTCAATGTAAGTTTTTGCTGGGACCATAATCCATCTTATTGAATAGTATAATCCTTTAAATCCCTTAATTTTTAGATTTTGTTGATTATATTTTTTCCCCCATTTTTATTGCTTGTCAGTAGTGCAGCACTCAAACATTAAGGCATACATTTGACCGTTTCGTGCTTGATGTTCCCCTTTTAAAATTTAACTTTATTTGAATAAACATATTTTGAACGATATACATATGTAATTGTGATTTGTATGCCATTGTATGATTTCGTTAAAAAAATTTTGTCAACAAATCTCTGGCATATGAGATTTCTGTTGTGGTAATGGCGGATATTCCACCTTAACTGGAATTCAGTACAAAACAAACAACAGCAACCAAAAATGCATGACAGGGAAAATTTTTCAAACATTTCATTTTCCGATTTCCGCATACATGTACTAACTACATAATACCAAATCAAAGAGATATACATACGTATATATATTCGTATATGAACGTTATTTGTAAACAAACGAGCATTATGATTAGATTTCAGACTACAAAACCATAAATGACATGGAAAAATGATTGATTTGAAAAATTCTATGACAGACAATTTCGAAGCAAACGAGTTAAATACAAAATAAATGAACAGACTAAATGGTAAACGTAGTATTACACTGATTAGCAAATTACAATAGTTTAACAAAAATAAAATAGTAAACGTTAAATCGAAAGAAAATGAAAATACATCAACCATTCTTCTCTTCATATAGTTTTTAGAAATTTGGTTTATGTTTTGTTTACATCCATAAATAATAATGTAAGTTTCACTTTACATACGTCATTCTATAAACATTTGTTCATTTTTTTCACTTGACATAACATTATGTCACTTATGTAAAAATATGAAATATAAAGGTGTGAGATACATAAAAAGTATACAGATTAACTGTTTTACTCGTACTTATCCTTGTATGTATTGTACTTGCAGACAAACAGACAGACACATGTTAATAAATGACACTTAGTACAGCTTTGTATGTCATGTTTTTAAATGACAAGGTAAATACCTTAACCAGAGTATACGAAAATCATACTAGTAGAACTTTAGCAGCATGTTTATTTTATTAGACTACAACAAAAAGTTTTAGGGAATCTCAATGGAAAAATAATGCTTATGATAAATACTTCTATTAAGAAAATAAATGTGCCAATATTATATTCAAATATATAAAAAACTGAGTAAATTATAAATCGATTCTCATGAAATGTGTTTACTATATAACTTGGTTATATCCAATTCAAGACCCAACAACATGTATGTACTATGAGTCCTTATGAAACTATGAGTCGGTTTAGCTATGTCCGTCAGCGTAAAACTCGCTCATCTTAAAAAGAAGCAACATAAATCAATCACAGAAAGTAATATAAGAAAATGTAATGTGAAGTACCAAAGTACTTTTTATTACGTTATAGAAAAGTACACAAAAGTGTTCAACAATGTTAATTAAAATCTATTTTTCGAAATACTACTGGAGCAGTCTAATGTATTGTATGTATATTATGATAACAATAAATATACAATGACAGTCATTGCCTACCGAGAGACAGTATTAAACATAATTTGGCACATTATATATAACTGATTTCATTAATACTCATTAATACTCAGTAATACTCAAATCGATTACTGTATAATTTTTATTGTTTAGGCATTATATTGGTTGTTATATCCGATATAAATATCAAAAAAAAATTTATCATGTATAGTTTCAAAAAAATACAATCTTGTTACCCCAGATATATAAGGACTTAACTATTTCAAAAATAGTGGCGCAACACCAAATCGGCTGAAGAATACATTTTCTATTATTTTAATATATTACTGTGGACCAAATTTAATTACCTACATATGGTACACATCTCCCTAATATTTAAAATATATTGTTTTTTACCCTACACTACTATAGTATTATGTATTATGCGTTTGTGCTGATGTTTGTAACACCCAAAAATATTGCTCCTACACACACATTAAAGTATACCAATCGGCTCAGAATCACTTCCTGAGTCGATTAAGCTATGTCCGTCCGTCCGTCTGGCTGGCTGGCTGTCCATGTAAACCTTGTGCGCAAGGTACAGGTCGCAATTTTCAAGATAATTGGATGAAATTTGGCACGCACGTTTTATTTGACCCAAGGACAAAGCCTATTGAAAATGGTTAAAATCGGTACATTATTTCACCTAGCCCCCATAGAACATAGAAAGGGCTTCTGATCTCATAATTATGTTAAATATACAGATATATCGATAAAATACGGCACAACTAAGTTTTATAGAAGTCTTGATAACCCTACCAAATTTCATAAAGATCGGGCCCCATTTGACCCTAGCTCCCATACAAAGTCCCCTTCAGAAAATTACTTGAATGTCCAAAATTAACTTATAAACACAAATATCGCGATGAAATTCAGCACAATAAAATATTATGTAAATATAAATATATTCACAAAATTTTATCGGGCTTGGTCCATATTTGCCCCTAGCCCCCATATAAAGCCTCTTTCAGAAAATTAGTTTTTCATCCATAAATTGCTTAAATGTATCGGAACAAGGGAATATTGAAGATAAATGCGATATTATGAAAAATAAATCACATTTAATATTCATAACTGGTGTAGGGTATCATATGGTCGGCCACGCCCGACTATAATTTCTTACTTGTTTTTTATGTCGATTTTATGTTAACTCGTTTAGGCATAACATTGGTTATATCCCATACAAATATCAAAAGAAATTTATCATGTATAGTAGCAAAAAAATACTTTCTTTTTACCCCAGATACGTAAGGACTTAACTATTTCAATAATATTTTTTCGATTATTTTAATATATTACTGCGGACCAAATTTAATTACCTATATTAAGTAAAATATGCACCCTATTTTAAACTCATGCTACACATCTCTATAATATTTAAAATAAATTGTTATACCCTCCACCACCATCAGTGGTGATAGAGGGTATATATAACTTTGTCATTCCGTGTGTAACACCAAGAAATATTCATCTGAGACCCAACAAAGTATATATATTCTGGGTCCTTATCAAATTCTGAGTCGATTTAGCTATGTCCGTCTGTCCGTCTGTCTGTGTAAAACACGCTCACGATAAAACGAAGCAATAGAATTTAACCAAATTCACCCAAAATGTTCTTCATTTTCCTAAGTTGTTTGGTATTGAAAATGGGCAAAAGCGGTTCACACCGGGAAAAGTTATGAATCAAAATTTAAAACAACCTCGGAAAAAAATTAGCATTTTTTACACATTCTGATGTAATTTTCTCGAAAACTATGCAAGATAATTCCATGAAAATCACCATACATTCGTTTCTGCACAAGGGCTTGATCCCTGCCAAAAATTTTCTGAATCGGTTCACAATTTCATATAGCTCCCATACAAAAGTACATATTCCCGGAAAATGGGTTTTTTGTTAATAACTTCCGTCACAATGTCGATATCTTCACAAAATTTTACAAATTAAAATCTTATGTTAATAAAATTCTTTCAGAGAAAAAATTTTCTGGATCGGTCCATAATTAGACATAGCTCCCATACAAGGTCCCCTCCCGAAAATCACTTAAACGCGCATAACTCATTACTAAATTAAGATATCCATATAAAATTTGGAATAAGTATTGCCCATATGCATAGAAATATTACTGTGCAAGTTTTTTCCGATCGGTACATAATTGGTCATAACTCATTACTAAATTAAGATATCAATATAAAATTTGGCACAAGTATTACCCATATGCACAGAAATATTACAGTGAAATTTTTTTCGATCGGTCCGTAACTGGTCATAGCTCCCATACAAGGTCCTTTCCCGAATTTTACTTAAAGAATTTTTTACGATCGGTCTATATTTGGTCATATCTTTCATACTAGCTCCTTCCCCTAAAAGCGCTTTAACCGTATTTAACTAGTTGCATTATCTATTTGTGTAGAACAATCCTTAAATTCTTTCACACACATGCATACATGCAAATTACTAAATATTACTAAGCCCTATAAAAATATAAAGAAAATGGCGTTTGTAATGTTCAATAAATCTTGGAATTGTAATAGATTTAAGCTGTAAATCATGGGATTTTTCTATTTAAGACATGAGAAAACTTATTTCTACAAATATTTGATGCATTAGAAAAGTATTAATATAAAAGTAGCTGGTGGAGGGTATTTAAGATTCGGCTCAGCCGAATATAGAACTCTAACTTGTTTTTTAAATGAAGTTTTATATACAACTATGACAATTTGACAGGATTTTCTGTTTGTATTGTTGTCATTAAATCTTTACAAATATTTGATACATATTTGAACATGTTATTATCGTATTTAAAATAACTTAATAATTAATTATTTAAAAAATACATGACTTGGCGGTTGAATTTTACCTTGGTTCCAACATATTTAATAAATTTATTGGCGAAAAACTAATTTACTGACAGAAGCTATAAAACTTGGTGGATGGATTTATATGAGGCTCAATTATAATGAAATTTACCTTGGAGGCTAGGTTGAATAATGAACCGATTTCAAACATTTAAAACAGCCTTTGTCATTGGATCCAGAGAAGACTAAAATTTTATCAAATTATCTTGAAAATTTCGATCTGGGCATGCGCACAAGGTTTGCAGGGACACAAAGCTTAATCGAATCTAAAAGTGTTTCTGAACCGACTGGTATACATAGTTTAAGTTGGGTGTAGGATCAATTTCACCGTGATACTAGTGTTTATTAGAGAATTGTGGTCATTCAAGTCATTTTCTGTAGGGGAATTTGTATGGCGGCTAGTGTTATTAATGTTTACATAAAACTTAGTTGTGCAAATTTTTGAGGATGATAGTGTTATATTTGACATAGTTGTTAGCTAAAAGTTACAAATCGGAAGGTCCGGTTGTATGAGGGCTATGTAATATCTTTGTATGCCAAATTTAATTGTGATACTAAGTTAATTGTGGACATTCAAGTCATTTTCTGAAGGGGACTTTGTATGGAGGCTAGGTTCAATCTTTACGAAAATCGCTAGAATTATTACGACATATATAAAACTAAATTTTGCCAATTTTTGTAGAGAGAGTAGATCATTTAACATAATTCTGAGGTCAAAAGCCCTATACGGCAGGTTCGGTTGTATGGGAGCTAGGTAAAGTAATGGACCGATTACAACCATTTTCAATAGCGTTCGTCCTTTGGCCAAAAGAAGCTCACGTTCCAAATTTCATCAAATTATCTCAAAAATTGCCACATGTAGAGTGCGCACAAAGTTTACATGGACACACAGACGGACAGAAGGACATAGCTAAATCGACTCAGGAAGTGATTCTAAACCGATTGGTATACTTTAAGGTGATACCCTACACCAGTTAGGAATATTAAATGTGATTTATTTTTCATAATAAAGCATTTATCTTCAATATTCCCTTGTTCCGATATATTTAAGCAATTTATGGATGAAAAATAAATTTTCTGAAAGAAGCTTTTTATGGGGGATAGGGGTAAATATGGACTAAGCCCGATAAAATTTTGTGAATATATTTATATTTACATAATATTTTATTGTGCTGAATTTCATCGCGATATTTGTGTTTATAAGTTAATTTGGGACATTCAAGTAATTTTCTGAAGGGGACTTTGTATGGGAGCTAGGGTCAAATGGGGCCCGATCTTTATGAAATTTGGCAGGGTTATCAAGACTTCTATAAAACTTAGTTGTGCGGTATTTTATCGATATATCTGTATATTTAACATAATTATGAGCTCAGAAGCCCTTTTCGGGCGGTTCTGTTCTATGGGGGCTAGGTGAAATAATGGACCGATTTTAACCATTTTCAATAGGCTTCGTCCTCAAATAAAACGTGCGTGCCAAATTTCATCTAATTATCTTGAAAATTGCGACCTGTACCTTGCGCACAAGGTTTACATGGACAGCCAGCCAGACGGACGGACATAGCTTAATCGACTCAGAAAACGATTCTAAGCCGATTGGTATACTTTAAGGTGGGTCTAGGACGAATATTTTTATATGTTACAAACATCAGCACAAATCCAATATACCCTCCCCACTAACGTGGTGTAGGGTATAAATACAATCTAGCTGCCCCAGTTATATAAGGAATTAACTATTTTAAAAATAGTGGCGCAACACCAAATCGGCTGAAGAATAAATTTTCCATTATTTTAATATATTACTGTGGACCAAATTTAATTACCTACATATGTTAAGTAAAATATGCACCCTATTTTAAACTCATGGTACACATCTCCCTAAGATTTAAAATATATTGTTTTTATACCCTACACAACTATAGTGGGGAGGGTATTATGCGTTTGTGCTGATGTTTCTAAAACCCAAAAATATTGGTCCTAAAGTATACCAATCGGCTCAGAATCACTTCCTTTGTCCGTCTGTCCGTCCGTCCGTCTGTCTGTCTGTCTGTGTGTCATTGCAAACTTTGTGCGCACTCTACAGGTCGCAATTTTTGAGATAATTTGATGAAATTTGGAACGTGCGCTTCTTTTGGTCCAAGGACGAAAGTGGTTGAAATCGGTTCATTATTTCACCTAGCCATGTCCGTCCGTCTGTCCGTCTGTTGAAAACACTATAGAGTCCAAATGCAAGTAGCTAGCGAGCTTTTGCATAGACATTTTGCATTGATGCAGTTTGTTTGGTATTGAAAATGGGCAATATCGGTTCACGATTTCGCCTAGCCCCCATATAAGGTCCCCTTCAGAAAATGACCTTAACGCTCATAACTAACTAAAAGAAGCAGCTATAGTGATGAAATTCGACACGAACATATTTTGTAGGAATCCAAATCGCCTTGTAAAATTTTATAAGATCGGTCCATAATTGACCCTACCCCCATATAAGTGCCCCTTCAGAATATGACGCTCATAACTGACTAAAAGAAGCAGCTATAGTAATGAAATTCCACATGAATATATTTTATAGAAATCTTAATATCTTTGTAAAATTTTATAAGAATCGGTCCATAATTGACCCTACCCCCCATATAAGGCCCCCTTCAGAAAATTACTTTAACGCTCATAACTGTCTAAAAGAATCATCTATAGCGATGAAATTCGACATGAACATATTTTATAGAAACTTAAATCGCCTTGTAAAATTTTATAAGGATCGGTCCATAATTGACCCTATTCCCCATATAAGGTCCGCTTCAGAAAATGACTTTAATGCTCATAACTGACTAAAAGAAGCAGCTATAGTGATGAAATTCGACATGAACATATTTTATAGAAACCTTAATATATTTGTAAAATTTTATAAGGATCGGTCCATAATTGACCCTATCCCCCATATAAGGTCCCCTTCAGAAAATTTCTTTAACGCTCATTACTAGCCTAAACTAAAATCGTTCTAGAAAATTTGACGAGGATCGGTCCATAATTGACCAAACCTTCCCCCCAAATAAGGTCCCTCTACCTTAAAATACAAGTACAACGACAGAATTCGACAAAAATTTCTCTACCAAATTTTAGGAGGATCAGTATATAATTGATCCTATCGATATAGATGTAATAAATGAGAAAATTATTTTGATAATAACAAAAGCTTCGATTCTTAAATACCAAAGTTTATTTATAAGGAGGCATTCCTTTTCGGCAATGATTTGATTGTGAGTATACAATATTCTGCACAGCCTTATATAACACTTTTACTTGTTAGTTATTGCATAACAAGTCTTCTCCTCATATATATATATATATATATATACTTTGCTACATTAATTGACGTGGATTATAAATGTTATTTTGCCTGTTATAATCAAATCTGAAACCCATAAAAATGTGAAAAGTTTCCTTGGCATTAAATTGAATAGGAAATTAATGTTAACGCAAGTTTATTAATTTTTAAGTTACAAGTACGCAATATAATAATTTTTTAAGAAACATTTATTCCATGAAAAATATTAGCTTATACAAGAGCATTAAAATAATTTCCTAAAAAATGTAAAACAATTTCATGTTGTAGTAAGTATTAATTTAAAGTCGGGCATGTTCGACCGTATGAAGACTGTAGTGTTTTGTTTATTTTTACCTTTATCCTTTTTATGAAACATATTATACACAGAAATATTTCATAGTATATACATATGTATGTAAGTATGTATGTAAATGTGTTAAAACAAAACCGAAAATTATCAAAAGTTTCTAATTTTCTAAACCAGAAAAGAAAACAAAACAACATTATTATTGTTGATGTTTTGGCAGTTTATTATTCTTTAACAATTGAGGCATGAAAATGTTTCACATTTCAAGATAAACTCCGTTGTTAAGTTGGTAAACCTCAAATTTTCGTTGGAATTTTTTTCTTAATCAATTTAAAATTGTTTTGTTTTAGTTAGTTACTCTTTTCTCTTTGTTTTCTTTGTTTACTGGTTTTTATAGGGTTAAATAACAATAGATAAATTTGAGGTAGATAATACAGATAGGTATTTGAATTTCAAAAAGTTTTGTTTTTTAAAAAATAAACAAAGTTTTAAAAGTATTAATTGCAAGCAGGTTATAGGTAACGTATAAGTGTTGTATATTAGATATAACGTATACGTAATAATTTATAGAAAACACTAATGGTATTTTAAATCATTTTGGTGGATTAAAGCGGTTTTAAATTTAAAGTGTTTGTATTTTTACATAAAATTAGTTATTTAGAGAATTACTAACATTATTATATTTTCTTAAATTTGCTTTTAAATATGTAATTTGTGCACATTGCCAATTTGTTAAACTTAATATAACAACTGTGTTAATACCAAGAGATCCCATGATTTATACCATTAGATTATAAAAATACAAACATAAGAAAGCATTGGGACAGATGTATGCATTTATATTTTGTATTAAAAAGAAAACTTCAATAAATGATCAATATATGTATGAATGTATATACAATACAATCTCATTCGTTCATTGATATACTTGATGTCATTGAAGTATTAACTTAACTGAAAAATTGAAAATCATACAATACTTGTACAATAGTATTATATTCACTACAATTTATATTCATTTCATTTGGTTTTACTTAACAATATTATAAAGTACAAAAAACAAGTAAGAAACTATAGTTGGACGTGGCCGACCATATGATATCCCACACCAATTAGGTTAATTTGATAGAAGGATGTATACTACTTCAAGTCCGAAAAATACACCTGGGCTACTATCAAGCCTGTCGTGCGCTTTTTTCCTATTTCCCAATCAGTGTTAGTCAGGAATGTTATTTCCGGAATAATATCACTTCCTAGATACTTGAACCTAACTTCAAAGAATGTCTGATAGTGGCAAAGAAAGTGCTCCAGGGTATCACTGTTCTCTCACATTCTCTATATTCGTCTGAATCCGCACTTCCAACTTTGCATAGATGTGCTCGTAATTCTGTGTGTCCAATCAGAATAAGTACAATGGTACTAACCTCAGACTTCCTCATTTTGAGGAGATTTCTCGTCTTGTTCTCATCAGGGTCACCCCATAGGATCTTTGTGGTTTTACCCACCGTTTCATTATTCCAAGAGGCCTTATGGGATTCTCTTACTCATATTTTAAATTCAGCTTTAGATGCGTCGAATGGTTTTGCGTTCGTCAGACTAACTACCTCGAGATCCTTTCCATTCTCTTTTCTTGGCGATTACTCCCTGGTACCTATATGATGTAAACCTTTCCATACGCATCACGTTATTGCTCGGACTTCTGCCTGGAAGCTAGTGTTGTGATTAAATAAACTGTGGTATATTTCTGTTTCTGATTCTTTCATATATGCCCACTTTGTCACCAATATAGAGCTATCCGTGTAGCAAAGGTTTCCTAAGGGTATTTGCTCTAATGTTCCGCTTGACCACATCTAATAATTGTGTGTAGCCTTCCAATGTGTCCAATGTTGAAGACGTGTCCTAGAACAGCTTTTGGGCAGTTCTCCTAAAGTGTAAGTAAGTGCTTTACTATGAAAACTTAATCAAATTTTATTTTTATAACTGGTGTAGGGTATTATATTGTCAGCCTCGCCCGATATAATTTCTTACTTGTTTTTGTTTGTTTCTTTGATTTCATTTCTGCTGTTTTTGTCAGATCCTTACTTGATATTTTGAAAAGTGTAGATAAAATGTAATATTTTATCATCAAATTGTACACAAACTTATACCAACAAAAAATATACACAGTCATTCATATATATACATACATTCATCAAGTGAAAATGATAATGATTTTCTTATTTTTCATTGCATGTAAATCTTATCTATACATTAAATACAGCTGTACTGTATGTAAATTTAAACGTAAGTGTGTCAATTTGTATTGTAACTTTGTGCAATAGTTCCCAGTTTGAGTGTAGGAAAACAGAGTAAATATTTATAAATGTAAAACTGTATTCAAATTGTATGCATACGACAACGAGATCACACACATGATGTTACGTTTTTTTCTGATTATTGACATTTAATCTTGGTTTATATATGCTTGAGTAAATTATTGCTTCATATTGAACATTTAATCAAAAGATTTATATAAGCAGAATATCAAAAAGTTTTATCTAGATTGATTAAGCAGAATTTGTATACTCATAGATATTAGAGCCCTGCATGAGTGACTTAAATAATAAATTAAAACATTTGATTTTTTTCAAACACTGTGTTTGACTCACTCATTGTTTTATGAATGAAATGAATAGTATATTTGA
Organism: Lucilia sericata; assembly: GCF_015586225.1. Lineage (NCBI taxonomy): Eukaryota > Metazoa > Arthropoda > Insecta > Diptera > Calliphoridae > Lucilia > Lucilia sericata. Next base: position 27,736 of record NW_023994773.1, read on the forward strand.
AAATAAGGAATGTTAGTCAATACTCAATTCAAACGAAACAAGTAATGAGAGTGTTTGTGTGATTCAATTCAAGTAGTATACAGTGAGTGAATCGAGTGAAAGCAAAACAATTTTTAAGTTCGACAAATTAACAGATTTTTTGAATATTACTTCGAATTTTCGAACTTAATTTCGAATAGTCGAAGATAATATAGTAGCGTTATCAACTGTACTTAACACTGCCAAATTTCAGCCAATTTGGTCTACGGAAACTGGTTTTATCAGCTTTAAATTTTTTTCGAACATGAGTTCGAATTTCCGAAAATTTTTTTTTAGTTTTTTGAACTCAAAGAATAATTTAAAAGCATAAAAAATTTTTCGAACATAACTTCGAATTTTCGAACTTAATTTCGAATATTCGAACATAATATTATCTTGTCATCAATTGTACTCAAGACTACCAAATTTCAGCGAATTCGGGCCACAGGAACTAGTTTTAACAGCATTCCAAATTTTCACCATTTATTCAAGAAAAAGTTTGAATCGATTTATTCGATTCAAACAATCTATTTTGTATTGTTTTAACATAAACAAATTGTTTACTCGCTCGATTTGAATGTAGTTGCACATTCACTTGATAGTACTCACAACGTTTGAGTATAACAAAACTTTGTAAATACTATTCTAAACAAACAATGAGTTGAGTGCAAAGCAATGAGTCACTCATTGTGTGTAGCAAATAGAGTTACTCATGCAGGGCTCTAATAGATATAAACATAATTCGAAGATTTGAAATACAAAGTGATAAATGTTCAATGAAATTCACAATTGTGAAGTAATGACTTTACAGCGAAATATGTAATTTTCTTTAAACATGTGTTGTGTCATAGCTGAAACTCCATTAATTTAAAACAGCAAGATCGCTTGATACAGGAAGTCAAATACCATGGCGTAATTTTGGTTTAAGAGAGTTGAGTTAAGAGGCAGCATTTGAATTGAGAGTTGAGTTAACATTTAAGACCAACTTGAAGACAATGATCTTCAGAGAGTAGAGCACATTCTGAAATGATTACATTGTAAATAGTTTTAGAGCTTTGAAGAGGATTCACATATCTCGTAACTGTCACTTGGGATGTAAATGGAATAAATTAGGATCATGCGGAGTTCATCCTATCCGCTTAACTCTTTCACGTATTCGGGACACCGGTGTCCCAAGATTTTTTATAATTTTTCTCGATTTTGAGCGTAATTTTGAGTTCACAGCTACAGTAAATGGTTATTTCCAAAGAAAAATAAGATATTTTTAGAATTTGATGTCACTACATTCTAGGAAGGATAATATCCTTCGATATCCTTCGAAAACACTTTTTCCATTTTTCATCAAAAATGATCAATATATGTACGTCAAAATAAAGTGTGTGGTGAAGTCATATCCATAAAAAGTCCAGCGGTTTAGTTTTGTGCGTGAAAGGGTTAATATGTCGTATAATTAAGTTATATAATAATTTGAATAGACATTGATTTACGTTATCATATTCATGTGTTATCAATAAAATTCCCTTATTTGTTCAGGGTAAACTCAGGGCTGACTCTATTCAGAAACTTACCGAAATGTGTGTGTCAGTATGGTATAATGTCTTGATATCAATCCACTGAGGCCATGCTATCAGTGGTTGCGAAAATCTTTTCCGAAAGTAGGCTTCCACGGGTTCATGATAGACTAATGCCCGATAGAATAAACGGAACTCAGGTTGTCTAGTGCTACTGATGATAAACTAAACAAGTTAGAGTGCTATATTCGGCTGAGCCGAATCTTAAATACCCTCCACCAGCTACTTTTATATTAATACTTTTCTAATTGATCAAATATTTGTAGAAATAAGTTTTCTTATGTCTTCAATAGAAAAATCCCAAGATATAAACAACTTAAATCTATTACAATTCCAAGATTTATTGAAGTTTACAAACGCCATTTTCTTTTATATCTTTATAGCGCTTAGCAATATTTAATAATTTGCATGTATGCATGTGTGTGAAAGATTTAAGGATTTTCAAAATACATACATATATATAATTTTGTTCTACACAAATTGATAATGCAAATAGTTAAATAAGGTTAAAGCGCTTTTAGGGGCAGTTCTTAGTATGGGAGATAAGACCAATTATAGACCGATCGTAAAAAATCCTTTAAGCTAAATTCCTGTACATAAAAGCTATATTTCAGTCAAATTTTGTATCTATATCGTAATTAAGTAACAAGTAATGTGTGTTTAAGTGATTTTCTGAAGGGAACCTTGTATGGGACCGACCGCACCCATGTTATGAACCGATCGTAAAATAATTTTGTATATAAGAGCAATGATTTTGCTAAATGTATTGATATCAATATTTGGTAATGAGTTATGTGCGTTTAAGTGATTTTCGGGAGGGAACCTTATATGGGAGCTATGACCAAGGATGGACCGATCGTGAAAAATTTTTGAAATAACATTTATATGAACAGAAATATTATTTGTGTACAAAAATAGTATTTATTTATATCATTATTTGGTAATGATTTACGTGCCTTTAAGTGTTTTGCTTAAAGGGACCTTGTATAGCAGCTGTGATCAATTATGGACCGAAAAGAAAACAATTTCACAGTAATATTTCTCTGTATATGTGCCATACTTCTGCCAAACTTTATATGGATATCTTAATTCACTAATGAGTTTTGTATGGGAGGTATATGAAATTGTGGACCGATTCTAGCAATGACCCATTATGGACCGATCGAAAAAAACTTTCACAGTAATATTTTTATGCATATGGGCAATACCTATATGTAAAGATATCTTAATTTAGTAATGAGTTATGCGCGTTTAAGTGATTTTCGGGAGGGGACCTTGTATGCGAGCTATGAACAATTATTTACCGATCGGAAAAAACTTTCACAAAAATATTTCTATGCATATGGGCAATACTTGTACCAAATTTTTATGGATATCTTAATTTATTAATGAGTTATGCGCTTTTAAGTGATTTTCGGGAGGGGACCTTGTATGGGAGCTATGTCCAATTATGGACCTATTCAGAAAATTTTTCCTTTGAATGAATTCTATTGACATAGTATTTTAATTTGTAAAATTTTGTGAAGATATCTTCATTGTGACGGAAGTTATTAAAAAAAAAACAGTTAGAGTGCTATATTCGGCTGTGCCGAATCTTAAATACCCTCCACCAGCTAATTTTACATTAATACTTTTCTAATTGATCAAATATTTGTAGAAATAAGTTTTCTCATGTCTTAAATAGAAAAAATCCCAAGATTTAAACAGCATTAATCTATTACAATTCCAAGATTTATTGAACATTACAAACGCCATTTTCTTTATATTTTAATAGCGCTTAGTGATATTTAGTAATTTGTATGTATGCATGTGTGTGAAAGATTTAAGGATTTTCAAAATACATATATATAATTTTGTTCTACGCAAATTGATAATGCAACTAGTTAAATACGGTTAAAGCGCTTTTAAGGGCAGGACCTAGTATTGGAGATATGACCAATTATAGACCGATCGTAAAAAATTCTTTAAGCAAAATTTCTGTACATAAAAGCTATATTTCAGTCAAATTTTGTATCTATATCGTAATTTTGTAATAAGTTATGAGTGTTTATTTGATTTTCTGAAAGGAAACTTTTATGGGACCGACCGCACCCATGTTATGAACCGATCGCGAAAAAATCTGGAAATAGAATTTTTGTATACAAATCTAATATTTGTACCAAATTTTGTATCAATAGCTTTATTTGGTAAAGAGTAATGTGCGTTTAAGAGGTTTTCGTAAAAGGACCTTGTATGGGAGCTATGACCGGTATATAAAGACAAACTTTCAAAATTCTGTATCTATATCATTATTTGGTAATGAATATTGTGCATTTAAGTGATTTTCTGGAGGGGACCTAGTATGAGAGCTATGACCAAATATGGGCCGATCGTACAACAATTTTATAGGTTAATTTATGTATATTTTTGCTAAATGTATGGATATCAATATTTGGTAATGAGTTATGTGTGTTTTAGTGATTTTCGGGAGGGAACCTTGTATGAGAGCTACAACCAAGAGTGGACCAATCATGAAAAAAATTTGAAATAACATTTAAGTGTACAAAAATAATATTTATGCCACATATTTTATGGGTTATTAGGTAATGAGCTACGTGCCTTTAAGTGTTTTTCTGAAAGGGACCTTGTATGGGAGCTATGATCAATTATGGACTGATAGGAATATTTCTGTGCATATAAGCAATACTTGTACCAAATTTTATATGGATATCTTAATTCAGTAATGAGTTATGCGCGTTTAAGTGATTTTCGGGATGGGACTTTGTATGGGAGCTATGACCAATTATAGACCGATCCAAAAAATTTTCATTATAATATTTGTGTATATAAGAGCAATACTTGTGTCAAATTTTATATGGATATCTTCATTAACTAATGAGTTATGTGGTTTTAAGTGATTTTCGGGAGGGGACCTTGTATGGGAGCCACGACCAGTTATGGACCGATCGGTAAAAAAATTTTCATTAATATTTCTCAGTCATATAACAGTACTTGTACCAAATTTGATATAGATATCTTACTTTAGAAATGAGTGACGCGCGTTTAAGTGATTTTTGGGAGGGGACCTTGTATGGGAGCTATGACCAATTATCGACCGATCCAAGAAAACTTTCTTCGTAATATTTCTGAATATAAGAGCAATACTTGTACCAAATTTTATATGGATGTCTTCATTTACTAATGAGTTATATGGTTTTAAGTGATTTTCGGGAGGGGACCTTGTATAGGAGCTATGACCAATTATGGACCTATCGGAAAAAAATTTCACAGTAATATTTTTGTGCATACGGGCAATACTTCTACCACATTCTATATGGATATCTTTATTCTGTAATGAGTTAAGTGAGTTTCGGGAGCGGACCTAGTATGGGAGCTATGACCAATTATGGACCGATCGGAAAAAAATTTCTCAGTAATATTTCTGTATAGATAAGCAATACTTGTACCAAATCTTAAATGGATATCTTAATTAAGTAATGAGTTATGCGCGTTTAAGTGATTTTCGGGAGGGTACCTTGTATGGGAGCTATGTCCAATTATGGACCGATCCAGAAAATTTTTTCTCTGAATGAATTCTATTGACATAAGATTTTAATTTGTAAAATTTTGTGAAGATATCGACATTGCGACGGAAGTTATTAACAAAAAACCCATTTTCCGGGAATATGTACTTTTGTATGGGAGGTATATGAAATTGTGGACCGATTCTAGCAATTTTCAGCAGGGATCAAGTTCTCGTGCAGAAACTTATTCATGGTGATTTGCTTGAATTTATCTTGCATAGTTTTCGAGAAAATTGCATCCGAATGTGTAAAAAATGCTTCTTTTTTTCGAGGTTGTTTTAAATTTTGATTCATAACTTTTCCCGGTATGAACCGATTTTGCTCATTTTCAACACCAAACTGCTTAGGACAACAATGAATAATTTCTGTGAATTTGGTGTACTTCCTTTTCTTAGTTTTAACGTGAGCGTGTTTTAGGCAGACAGACGGACATAGCTAAATCGACTCAGAATTTGATAAGGACCCAGAATATATATACTTTGTTGGGTCTCAGATGAATATTTCATGGTGTTACACACGGAATGACAAAGTTATATATACCCTCTATCACCACTGATGGTGGTGGATGGTATAGAAACATTTTCCGGGAATATGTACTTTTGTATGGGAGGTGTATGAAATTGTGGACCGATTCTAGCAATTTTCAGCAGGGTTCAATATTTTGTATAGAAACGAATGTATGGTGATTTTCATGGAATTATCTTGCATAGTTTTCAAGAAAATTACATCAGAATGTGTAAAAAATGTTTTAAATTTTGATTCATAACTTATCCCGGTGTGAACCGATTTTGCCCATTTTCAATACCAAACAACTTTGGAAAAAGAAGGATATTTTGGGTGAATTTGGTTGAACTCCATTGCTTCGTTTTATCGTGAGCGTGTTTTACACAGACAGACGGACATAGCTAAATCGACTCAGAATTTGATAAGGACCCAGAATATATATACTTTGTTGGGTCTCAGATGGATATTTCTTGATGTTACAGACGGAATGACAAATTTATATATACCCTCTATCACCACTATTGGTGGTGGAGGGTATAAAAAGTGAATAAAATATCGTTATTTACTATACAAGCAATTATTTATCCAAAGACAAAGTCTGCAAAATGAGTGTGTAGAAAATTTTCCAATATTTTCCAGTATTAATACACAAATACAAGAAAAACTTATAGACGTAGTATGTGTGTATACAAGTATTATATATATGAATGTATGTTTTCACTTCAATGACCATACTTTTATAAAAAAAGTGCTGCACATAGCATTCAGTGCCTGCAATTATTTTAGTCATTTCCTATGCCAAGAGTTATATGGGATTTATATGAAAAATATTTGTTTTACTCTTGGTAATTTTACTAGAACAAGTCCATGTTTCTTTTTCATTTTATTACAAATACTTGTTTTAATAAACAGAATAATTTCCAGTAAAAATATATATTTATACCCCAAAAATATTGGTACTACATCAAAATTATTGGTATACCAATCGGCTCAGAATCACTTCCTAAGTCAATTAAGCTCTGTCTGTCCGTCCGTTTGTCTGTCTGTCTGTGTGTCCATGTAAATCTCTTGCGCACAAACCAAATTTTTGAGATAATTTGATGAAATTTGGAACGTGCGCTTTTTTACAAGTACGAACGCTTTTGAAAATGGTTGCAAGCGGTCCATTGTTTCACCTAGCCCCAATAAAACCGGACCCCCCAAAATAGGTCTTTTGACCTCATAATTGTGTTAAATGATCTACTATCTCTACAAAAGTTAGCTAAACTTAGTTCTATATAAGTCTTTATAATTCTAGCGATTCTCGTAAAAATCGGGCATTAGATGACCCTAGCCCCCATATAAAGTCCCTTTCAGAAAGTGACTTAAATATAAAATATTCTCTTATAAACAGTAGTATCACGATGAAATTTGGTACAAATAACTTTAATATAAACATAAATCCAGACAATAAAATTTATACGGATTGTAGGGTATCATACGGTCGGCCATGTCCGACTATAATTTCTTACTTGTTTTAAATATACATGCATATGAGTGTATATATGTTTATATATATTTAAAATATGTCCAGATACATAAACAAAATAAAGCTCAAAATATATATCAACGGATTTCTAACTTTTTGGCAAATACATATGTATGTGTGCCTCATCCAGGGTATGTGTATGAGTGGTCTATGTGTAAATTGCTAGAAAATTTATTCACAATTTGGCATGACCCTTGAAAATACTTTTTGAATTTATTGACTTTGAAATATTTGAAAATACTTTAAATTTCATTATTTCTGAAAATAAGTTTGTTAGAAATATTTATTTTTATTTTAATAGATCAAAAGTTTGTTTTTTAATTAAGAGGATAAATTTATTATTTTTTCTTGTGTATTTTTGTATTTTGTGTATTTTGTATAAAAATGTTTTGAGTATTATTTGAGTATGTGTATTTAGAATAATAACATCAAACTACAATAAAATTCCAAATACACCAATACAGACTAAAATATTGTTTCAATTATAAATACAATCGAAATATATTGAAATTTTATAGTTAAGTAGTATCCAGCAAAAACTGGGTAATGACTTCCAATTGTAATTACTTATCTCACAAGATACTTTTCAGTGAATACTACATGTCGGCTGTATAACACAGAAGTAGTCTAAGAAGGTCTTACTAATAATGTGTTATATAAATACTTTCTAATTCAGTAGTCATCTTGCCAGTAAAGATATAGAAGCTGTCTGCATTTTTTCATGCGATTTCCAAAATAATGACTTATAATGCTGTTGTGTGGGTAGATTGCTACCTGAGGCACTGGTTAAGGAGCGCACAACAGGCCCGATAAAGTCCTAGGTGTATTTCTTCGGATTTGATGTATATATGTACATCCTCCTTCCAAACTAACTAACTAACTAACTAACTAACTAACTAACTAACTAACTAACTAACTAACTAACTAACTAACTAACTAACTAACTAACTAACTAACTAACTAACTAACTAACTAACTAACTAACTAACTAACTAACTAACTAACTAACTAACTACTACTACTAACTAACTACTAACTAACTACTAACTAACTAACTACTAACTAACTAACTAAGAACTACTAACTAACGAACTAACTAACTAACTAACTAACTAACTAACTACTAACTACTAACTAACTAACTAACTAACTAACACTAACTAACTAACTAACTAACTAACTACCTAACTAACTAACTAACTAACTAACTAACTAACTAACTAACTAACTAACTAACTACTAACTACTAACTAACTAACTAACAACTAACTAACTAACTAACTAACATAACTACTAACTAACTAACTAACAACTAACTAACTAACTAACTAACTACTAACTACTAACTAACTAACTACTAACTAACTAACTAACTAACGACTAACTAACTAACTAACTAACTAACTACTAACTAACTAACTAACTAACTAACTAACTAACTAACTAACTAACTAACTACCTAACTAACTACTAACTAACTACTACTACTAACTAACTAACTAACTACTAACTAACTAACTAACTAACTAACTAACTAACTACTAACTAACTACTAACTAACTAACTAACTACTAACTAACTAACTAACTAACTAACTAACTAACTAACTACTAACTAACTAACTAACTAACTACTAACTAACTAACTAACTAACTAACTAACTAACTAACTAACTAACTACTAACTAACTACTAACTAACTAACTAACTAACTAACTAACTAACTAACTAACTAACTAACTAACGAACTAACTAACTAACAACTAACTAACTAACTACTAACTAACTAACTAACTAACTAACTAACTAACTAACTAACTAACTACTAACTAACTAACTAACTAATAACTACTAACTAACTACTAACTAACTAACTAACTAACTAACTAACTAACTAACTAACTACTAACTAACTAACTAACTAACTCTAACTAACTACTAACTACTACTACTAACTAACTAACTAACTAACTAACTACTAACTAACTAACTACTCACTAACTAACTAACTAACTAACTACTAACTAACTAACTAACTAACTAACTACAACTAACTAACTAACTAACTAACTAACTAACTACTAACTAACTAACTAACTAACTAACTACTAACTAACTAACTAACTAACTAACTAACGAACTAACTAACTAACTAACTAACTAACTAACTAACTAACTAACTAACTAACTAACTACTACTAACTAACTAACTAACTAACTAACTAACTAACTAACTAACTAACTAACTAACTAACTACTACTAACTAACTAACTACTAACTAACTAACTAACTAACTACTAACTAACTAACTAACTAACTAACTAACTACTACTAACGAACTAACTAACTAACTACTACTAACTAACTAACTACTAACTAACTAACTAACTAACTAACTAACTAACTAACTAACTAAACTAACTAAGTTTTGCATTTTAACACCTTACATGGTAATGAAGGTTTTTACGGGGTACATAATGCCTTCCTTAAAATACCTTCCAGAATAAGACATAGAAAGCTTACTGAGAGGACGAAATTTAAGAAACCGCCCCAATATTCTTGGACACGTTGATCTTTTACGAGTCTAGTGAATTTTCAAAATGATCATTTAAGTGTCATTTGAGCTTCTACGAGTCTAGTGAATTTTCAAAATGATCATTTAAGTGTCATTTATAGCAATGACCTAAATAAATGGATAAGTATTATTATTTCCTGTGCACTTTATATCAAACTTTATATCTAACTCTCATCATCGATGTGTATTTAATTGTAACATGTTTCTAAATTAGCTATTTAACTAAGTGGATTTCATCAAATACACATTTAATTTTATTCTTTTTTAATGTTTCTCTGTTCTCCTAACCGATGCCACAATTAGTGTTGCAACAGTTGGTTTCATTTGTTTACAGCTAAAAGTGTTGAATAGGGCTTATAATTATCAACCAGCGAAAATGCACACTAGCGCTTGTGAAATACAAGTACTTACGTACATTAAAACAAGTATGAAACTATAGTCGGGCGTGACCGACCATATGATACCCTACTGCAATTGCGAATATTAAGTGTGACTCATTTTCAATAATAAAGCATTTGTGTTGATTCTTAGATAAGTTCCAACTAATGTTTGTTCATGTACGGTTGTTAGCTGACTAGGAGAAATAAAAGACAGATTTCAATCATTTTCAACAGCCTTCCTCATTGGATCCAGAGAATAGTATGTGACACATTTTAAAAAATTATATTTAAAATTGAGAGCTGTAGCGTGCACACAAGGTTTACACGGTCACAAAGACGATCATAACATAGATCATTTAACATAATTATGAGGTCAAAGGCCCCAATGGGGGGGGGGGTGTGGTTTGTATGGGAGCTAGGTGAAATAATTGACCGATTTCAACCATTTTCGTCCTTGGACCAATAGAAGCGTACGTTCCAAATGTCATCAAATTGTCTCAGAAAATGTGAGCTGTAGAGTGCGCACAAAGTTTACATGTACACACAGACAGACGGATATAGCTTAATCGACTCAGGAAGTGAGCCGATTGGTATACTTTAAGGTGGGTGTAGGACCAATATTTTTGGGTATTACAAACATCAGCACAAACGCATAATACCCTCCCCACTATAGTGGTGTAGGGTATAATTAGTTAACACATACTCCTATACTCCTTTAACTTGGCTTGGTTGCCATGGAAAAAAACGATTTGGTTGTAGAACCTTGCAGTACGGTGTGACTCTATCGAACGAGTTATAGACTTAGCATTATGGCTACTAAAGAAAAATCTTCTGAATGAAAATTTTAATCTTCTGTAATATTTCTGGTGGATAAAAACTCACACTGTAAGGGCCAGTGTAAATTAGATCTCTTAAGTAGTTAGGTATATGGGAATTATACACAAAAGACACATTTACTCCCTCTAAAACTGTTGGGATACTCATTTAACTTGCCTTAACTGTAACGGAAAGCAATGACGCATTGCTTAATAACAGTAAACTCTTGCAACGATATTAGTATTATTAATAGCATAGTAATAATAGCACAAGTCCAACATTCGGGTGCAATTTCGAAAGAGTTGCCTGTTAGTATACTGTACAGTTTTGGTTTAATTGTACATGTTGCTGGCTGTACATGGCTACAAACATTAGATGGATGCATTAATTAGATCAAATAGTCAATCATTTGTAATGTACAACATTAGAATGCAAATATGGTAGCTAATTATTGATGTTACTAATACAATATTCTATTAAAACAAATGTAATTAAATATATATATAACACAAAATCAATTCAATTGTACATAAAGGATATCGGAAATGTGGAAAACATCAGATATCAGAGCCAATCCAATTTAAACGATACCACGAAATTAAATAATTAATTTAAATTCTTAAATTAAAGCATGTTTTGTTGCAAGAACTTTTTAACATAATATTAATCTAAAGTGCAAAATTTAAACACTGCATATGGTACTTAAGTTAGGTAAATAGAAAGTAATCACGCTACACTCACATTTCATGCAGCTGGTCTAATGTCACAGCAAATATTTACTTTCTTCCTTATAAATATTTCACAATAAAATGAAAACCCAAAACTTCCTATTAAGATTCCCACTGCCAGCCAGACATGAAGTAAACAACAGCAGTTAGGAAAATAAAACCAGGAAAATTGTTTGGGGCTAAAAGTAAGTAGAACAGTGTAAGTAAGTACTATTTGAAGTGTAAAACGACTTGTTGCATGACAAAAATATTAATAAAAATAATATTAAACCAAAGACCAAATGAAAATTGAAAATAAAACTATGTCATACACAGCAGTTGTCAAGAAGGAGAGTAACACCATTCTTGTTCTTAGGATAAGATTTTACTTTCTCTTTTATATTATTTTTTCTAAGAAAGTTGGTTTTAAAGAAATAACTTGAATAAAGAAATAACTTGAGGATAACGAAAAAGATGAAAATCTTGCTGTGTTGCTGGAAAATTGCATGAGAACTCTTGTGGTTTCATGACAATGTTATTAAATTAATTTAAAGAATTTAAGAGTTATACTTTCAAAATATATAGAATATATTTTACAGAAAGAATGTGATGATCTTAGGATCTAAATCATTTGTAACTGCCTGATGTGTAGATGATGACTCCAAATCAATTATTCATACGAACTGAGAGGTTGTCAAAACAGACCAGAACTTAGTTAAATGTATTATTGTGTTCATTGTTGTATGCCTTCAAAAGCCTATAAAGACTTACCAAATGACTTACATGCGAAATTTTTGCTTAATGGATATTACTTATTTGTTTTTAAAAACAATTATCATGTCTAAAATAACACAGAATTCCTTTTACTGAAATAATGAAAAAAATAAATGACTCACACGGCGTATGAGTTACATTTATTTAAATTGTTTGTGTTATTCATCATACGTATGTTGAACTCCTGTTGTGATATAAGTAATTACGCAATATAAAATATGTCGTCTGGTCTTAAGCTAATCCAAAAATACAAAATAATTAAAACAAATTAAAAATAGAAATTACGCACCAAGATTTCATATAATAATCGAGACTAACAACATCGGAATTTATTTTTCCAAAATGTAGACACAACAAACAATGGTGATAAGTTGTTAATCTTGTGTTAGTTAAATCAGATGTAAGAACAATGTTACATGATACATTTAATGTTGAACATAAAAGTAGGTTTTTGTACCTTTCACCATTGACAACAAGGGTCATATTTTTACACCTAGTAAATGACATTAATTTCCAACGTGATTCAACCAAAAATACACTTATTTTGTTGAAAGAAAGAAGTGTTGTGTGACGTCAACCTTTAATATATGAAAAAACCCTTATCATTGTGGTTAGGTGCGGTAATTTTTATTACAAAATTTTAGATTTGCAAACATTTAAAAACATTTTAAAACAAGTAAGTAGCCATAGTCGGGCGTGGCCGACTATATGATACCCTACAGCAATTGCCTATATTAAATGTGATTCATTTTTAAAAATAAAGCATTTATGTTTAATCTTACATAGGTTACAAATAATACCTGTTCGTATACGGTTGTATGCTGACTAGGAGAAATAAAATACCGATTTCAATAATTTTCAACGGCCTTCGTTATTGGATCCAGAGAAGAGTGTGTGACAAAATTGTAACAGATTATATTAAAAATTACGAGCTGTAGCGTGCACACGAGGTTTACACGGTCACAAAGACGAATCAAAAGTGATTCTGAAACGACTGGTATACTTAGCACATTGTGCCGATTTTTCGATAGATAGTAGTATATTAGACGTAGTTAAGAGATAAAAGGTCCAAATCGGAAAGTCCGGTTGTATGACGGCTACGGCGGAAATTGAGCCGATCCTTGTAAAATTTATTGATGGGATTTACGTTTATATAAAACTTATTTGTTCTAAATTTGATCGTGATACTAGTGTGTTGTGGGCATTCAAGACCAAGGGGCTAGGATCAGTGTTATTTATAATTATATCAAACTTAATTATACTGATTTTTTAAAAGATAGTAGTATATTCGACGTAGTTATGAGCTAAAAGGCCCAAATTGGTAGGCCCAGTTGTGTGGGGGCTAGGCAAAAATTGAGCTGATTTTTGGAAAGATAGTAGTATATTCGTCGTAGTTATGACCTAAAAGTCGCAAATCGGAAAGTACGGTTATATGGGGCTAGGGCAAAATATTTGCCGATCCTTAAAAAGTTTATTGTCTGGATTTATGTTTATACAAAACCTATTTGTTTTAAATTTGATCGTGATACTAGTGTTTATAAGCGAATTGTGGACATTCAAGCTATTTTTTTAAAAGGACTTTGTACGGGGGCTAGGGCCAAATAAAGGCCGATCTTTAAGAAAATCGCTAAAATTATTAAGACTTATATAAAACTAAGTTTTTCAAACTTTTTGTGGAGATAGTAGATCATTTAACATAATTATGAGGTCAAAAACCCTATTCGGGGGTCCGGTTTCATGGGGGCTTGGTGAAATAATGGACCGATTTCAAGCACTTTCAATAGGGTTTGTCCCTAGGATGAAGCGCATGGACACATAGACAGCCGTACGGATGGACGGAAAGACTCAGGAAGTGATTCTGAACCGATTGGTATACTTTAAGGTGGGTGTTACAAACATCAGCACAAACGCATAATAACCTCCCCACTATAGTGTGTAGGCTATAAAAACAATAACTACAACATCTATAAGGCAACAATACATGGACATATTTGGAATGTAATAAATTATAAATATTGTGAGAAGTTATTTTAGCTATACTCTCTACATGCTGTTGATAAAGTTATAAAAGTTTCGTTTAAAATTTTTTCCACAATTTGGAATATTTGTAACTTTCTGGTTTATTGCTGTTATTAAAAAATTTAATTGCTCAATTTATAAAAACACTGAAAGCAATGTTTTCAATTTAGTCAATATTCAATGAATTATTATATGTGAGACTTTGTGAACAGATGTGTATGAAGGTGAAGTATTTTAAATTAAATATTTTTATTATCAATCACAAAATAAACCAAATTTCTATTAATAAATTCATAAATAAACTCAATATAAATGGAAGAGTATAGGTGGGTATTAAAACTAAGTTTTAATTATGATACATATATTTAATATGAATACATTACAAAACATTTTCATTTCAAAATAGTTTTTTCCATTCGTCTAGTATTTCTTAGGAAACTCATGATATTAATTGTCCTCATGCTGGAAGAAGATTAAAATATGTTAAACTTTAATGTTAAAGGTTCCATGAAAAAGATTTCTGCAACTTAGTTTTCTTCCTTTTCCTCAATATTCAACTATTAAGCTGCCATGCATTTAAAACAAAGACATTATTATACCTCCACCACCATCAGTGCTGATAGAGGGTATATATAAGTTTGTCATATATACCTCATCCCTAAGGAACACTGTTTGGAAAAATCTAAGAAAACTGAGTTTTTTGCTATTGGAGTGTAATTTTTTTGTCACAGATCGATTTAGAAGGTTTTTCCTTACAACATTTTCAATGAAAAGGAATACTTAACATGCTCGATTAAGGCCTAGGTGTATTATTTCATATCTGATGTCATATACTTTCACCTTTCAACCTAACCTAACCTTTATCCTAGAGGATACATAGATTTTCGGGACAAATACACAAAATTGGACGGATAGATTAGATAGATAGCTTATATCAGGATATCTTAGAGTTTTTTCTGCTTTTCTTTTGATATTATTTTCTGTATTTTTCTTAATGTTTTGTTATTTTTGTTTCCTCTACTCCTTAATGTGGTTTACTTATTGTAAGCTATGCTACTTTAGTTAACTGAGCTTTATGTTAATAGTTTTTACAGTTGTGATATTGTGAAAAAAAAGTTAGGAAAATGCTGAACAAATAAAATCAAAGCTAGGAACTTCAGCTAAGTATGAGTAAAATTGTATGCATATTTAACCCTTCTTGTGTTGTGATCAAACACGTCATTTAAGTGTATTAAACACCTCATATTAAGTATATTTAAAAACATCCTTTACACACATGTAGGATCAGGACTCTATGATGGAGATTTTGCGCCCTATCTACTGACTAATAGGAATAAGGTCTTCATTGTCTTGTAATTTTACTAGGACAGAAATTTATATACTTTTGTCGGTTTGTATTAATATTTCGATATAACTACATATTGAAACAAGTAAAAAATTATAGTCGGGCGAGGCCGACCATATAATACCCTACACCTGTTACAAAAAATAAAATGTAATTTAGTTTTCATAATAAAGCATTTAAGTTGAATTGTACCTGGCCTCAGATATACTTAAGCCATTTATTGTTGAATAAAATTGTGGATATTTAAGTCAAATTTTGAAGGGGGGCATTGTATAGGGGCTAGGGTCCTATAATTATAAAATTCATGAGTGACATCAAGGATAATGGACCGATGTTAACCATTTTCAATTGGCTTCGTCTTCGGTACCATAGAATATCATGTGCCAAATTTCATTGAATTATCTTCAAAATTGCGACCTGTAGTTTGATTACAAGGTTTACAAGCCCTATTCGGGGGTTCAGTTGTATGGGAGCTAGGTGAATTAATGGACCGATGTTAACCATATTCAATATGCTTCGTCCCTGTGAAGAGAAGTTCATGTACCAAATTTCATTGAATTATCTTCAAAATTGCTACCTGTAGTTATTACAATGTTTACATGGACGGACGGACAGACGGTTAGACGGACATAGCTAAATCGACTCAGAAAATGATTCTAAGCCGATTGGTATAATTTAAGGTGGGTATAGGACCAATATTATTGTGCGTTACAAACATCAGCACAAACCCACTAATGTGGTGTAGGGTATAAATACATATAATCATTTCTGGTGGTAGTATAATAAGTAAAATTTGGCGTATGATAAATATTTATTTATATGCATATTACTCATTCGTACTGATACATTACATGTTAATGTTTTATTTTTATCTAAAAAAAGTAATTTATTCAAAATTATTATAAAGCCAAGGATATTAAATAAACCACACTTATATGATAAAGTACCATAAGGGGTTATATTAAAAATTGCATTCGCGGAACCATGACCAGGTTGTATGTCTGACAAAGTATATAATGCTGAATTTGCAGAAACAAAAAACGAAAGAAAATAAAACAAATAAATAAATAAAGAACAATAAATTGCAGCAAATAAATAACGCTGTTGCACAAATGTTTGCTGAATTATAGCCACAAAAAATGTCTAAATAAATGAATGAAGAAAGAAAAACTAAATACTTAGTATAGAAGAAAAAACCCCACCATAAGAAAACTATTACGTAGAATGAAGTCAGCATAAAAATGTTATTTTAATTGTCACAAAAGAATACATATTGTTGTTTAAGATAAGGCGTTTGTTTGTTGGTTGTCTTCAGTCTTTGTTAATTATTCTTTAAGAATCAGTCAGTGAAGCATACATATATATAAATGAATACATAGAGAAAACTACAAAAGCAATGAAATAAAATGTGGTTGTAATTAGTCATATGCAACTAATTCCAAAGGATTATTAAAAAATAAAGTTGTCAAAGAAATTTTTAGATTTTTCGTAATGCAGCATTTGTAGAAAAGGACAAATAAGCTTTGTGATATAATAAATTTGAAAGGACTTTTAAAAACCCTTGGCAGAGTGAGTATAAACTGGATGTAAACCTTTACCATTCGTGATGCGATTGTTTATTAGTAAATAATTGGCATTCAAGTCATTTTCTTAAGGGGACTTTGTATGGAGGATAAGGTCAAATGATTCTCGATCATTACAAAACATCAACAGCGTTGTTTATGCTTATGTTAATCTTAGATGTGCCGACTTTTGGAGAGATAGTAATACATATATTAGACGTAGTTATAGGCTAAAAGGTCCAAATCGGAAAGTCCGGTTGTATGGGGGCTTGGTGGCATTTTCAATGGCGTTCATCCTTATACTAAAAGAGGCGTAAGTGCCAAATTTCACTAAATTATCTTAAAAATTACGACCTGTAGCGTGCGCACAAGGTTTACATGGACACAATGACAGACATACGGACTGACTGATGGACATAGCTTATTCGACTCAGGAAGTGATTCTGAGTCAATTGATATAGTTTAAAATGGGTGTAAGATCAATATTTTTGGGTGTTACAAACATCAGCAATATTATACCCTCTCAATGCTGTAGGGTATAATTATATTACGACTGAATAGCTTTTTAAAAAATTACAAAATCTATTCAAACAGTGCGTATATTTATTAAATCATCAAGTATTCAAGTTCGTAAGCAAAATATAATTATTTTCGTTAACATTGTTATTTCGTTTATGCATATATGTATCCAATCTTTCAGTTAATTTATGTGCATTTATTACATAGATGAGTGTACTTGCAGACATGCATGACATGTCTCAATTGTCTACAACACACTGCTGCCGTAAGCATAAACAATGCATTTTTTTCTGCATTTAAGTTATTACACTTGCTTCACAACAAGTCTGTAATAAATGGCTTTAAAATTAAATTTACATAAACTGTCAATTAAATACTAACCGATCTGTTAAATACAGAACTAATATGATACGTCTACATCCGTTATTCAAGCAGAATATCTTTGGAACATTAGTGTTTATAAGTGAACTTTGACCATCAAGTCACTTTCTGAAGGGGACTTTGTATGGGAGATAGGGTCAAATGAGACCCGACCATTACAATATAAAACTAAGTTTTGGCGATCAGAAGACCTATTCGGGGAGTACGCTTGTATGGAGCTATACGAAATAATGGACCAATTTTAACAATTTTCAATGTCCTTGTCAAAAGAAGAGTATGTGCCATATTATCTTGAAAATTGCGACCTGTAGAGTACGCACAAGTTTTACATAGACACACTGACAGACGGACGGATGGACGGACGAATAGACTGACTCACAAAGTGACTTTGAGCCGATTGGTATACTTTAAGGTGGATGTAGGACCAACATGAGCACAAACGCATAATACCCTCTCCACTATAGTGGTGTAGGGTATAAATATGTACGTATGTTTTAGTATTCCGTCTTATAAATACAAGTTGATTTTGACATTTCTATTAAATTATTCACACATTTCATCATTATAAACATAATTTCAAGGCGTCTTTGGAAAATCAATCAGTTATGTCATGGTGTGACTTTAACCATCACTATGAGTGTGCGAAAAAAACGTCAGTTGCACAATCATATCAAGCGAAAACTGCAAGTAGGAGTAAAGAAACATGTGATAGTTTAGCAACACACCAAAGTAATCAGTGTAAATAACATCATCCGTTGCAAGAAGTAGTTTGTCATAAATTTGTAATGATTTTATTGATTGGAAAAAAACTCAAAGTACTAAAATGACAACTTAATTAATGAGACTTTAGTGGAACACTTATTTAAAAAAAAAAAACTCATTCTATTCATGAACGATTTAAATTTCCAAAAATTTACTTAAAACAACCAAAACTTTTCTTTGCTTAAAAAAAACAGAAACCAATACGTGAACATGCATGACTACTAGCTCAACGGAAAAATCACTTTGGTTTCATTCCAAAATTAGAAAAAAAACAAAACAAAAATCAAGTTAAACACCAAAAACCATTAAATACAGCTTTAGCTTTACTGCAGTTAAACCACATTTTGTGGTTTGGTTTTTATGTGAGAAAATTCGCATAAATGGGCATAGATTTTTTATTTGAGTATATCTTGACTGTTTTAGTTTAACCAGCCTCAAGTAAACTGTTTTTTAAATGGTGTGAAATGATAACACAATTACGCCAGCGATATTAACAAAATGCATATTAAAAGTTCATAGAAATGCAACAATATTTTGAATTAAAGATTTTCAAATATGCAGTAACTAGATTTATTCAAAAGCCCATAAAAATGTACTATAATATTTTTTTACAAAATTTTCAGAAATTTCTCAAAAATAATTTTTGGCTTAAATATTGTCTTCTGGGGCAAAAAAACTTATAATAATATTCCCTAAAAAGTTTCCAAAATGCCATTCATTCGTGCAATTCATATTATTTAGTTTTATTGATATTTGACTGCGTTTTTTTTTCGACTTTTGTTGCAAACAACAGCAAGAGATAAACATAAACTATAAATATACATATTTGCGGAAATCGCATGTGAATGGCAACAGGAAACTCGAGAGACACATTATTCATAACAGCTGTGCTTTTATTCCGTTGTTCGCATTCATGTATGCATTCATTTTTCTAAAACTATACGCATACATACATATGTATGTGCTATGTTCAGTTTTTATTTTGTTGATATGTGTATAGATATATAACATTTATTTCCTATGACTATATTTTACTATGTATTTTTGAGTGGAAATAAAAATAATTTAAAATAAATATTATGTACTATGTAAGCTAGAGATCATTCACTAGTATGTATGAAAGAATACAGAGTTAATTAGTTAAAGTTTTAGAGAATTTAATAGTTGAAATTTAGCAAAATTTTGGTACGTTTGGACTCATAAAAACCTACACTAACCCTATAAAATCTTATTTTTCAATCCCTTAGAACAATATAGAGTTTTAAATATTTTGGTATCGTTTGTATCTAAAAGGCATACTAAAAAGGTATACTAATATAGTCTTATTAAATAGATACCAGAGCATCATCAGATAGCGCTTCTTATCATCGGCGCTCTCAGAACGACTCATTCAAAGGTAGGGCTCAACTGGCCCTCGGTCGACCTTCTAGCCAGGCAATTGGCTATGACAACTGCGGCCAGATTGAGTGTTACTGGCAAGTGGAAACAACGCTCCATAGGCCATGCCAGGATCATAGATCTTACACCGAATAATCAGTACATTGTTGATTATTGTATTCCGGTACCGTCTCTAGTGAGAAAGTTCCGATATTATATCTCTTCCGAGTCTAAAAAATCTCTCAAATAATTGCTTCCGAGTGTACACAGACGGATCCAAGACGACAAAAGGAGTTGGTGGTGGCATTTTCATTGAGGAATTTGGAACGAAAATCTCCTTCTGACTTAGTGATGAATGTAATATGCTTCAGGCTGAAATATCGGCGATAAAGAGGGCGTTAAATTGGCTAAGGCATCTAACAGGGATATCAGAATTTATACCGATAGTCAAGCTGCTATTAAATCCCTAATTGGTGTGTTTTCCACATCCAAAATTGCCCATGAATGCCGGACGTCTCTCAATGAGATGGCGAGACTTTCGAACATCACCCTAATTTGGGTAAAGGGACACAGGATTTCGTATGGCAATAGTATTGCTGACACCTTGGCAAGAGCTGGCACTATGCTTAGCAGACAGGAAATAGATCAGTTTTGCGGTATTCCACTACTTGCAATAAAGAGGCAGATCACTGAAATCTGCCTCTGAATTGCTCGCGACAAATGGTCGCGTGAACACACGTGCTCAACATCTAGAGCGCTGTGGCCACAAATGGATCCACACAGGTCTAAATATCTTCTTGGTCTCCAAAGATCGCAGCTTATCGGTTATCACTGGCCACTGTAAATTTGGTAACCATGCTATACGCATTGGTCTCCCGTTCAACGATAACTGTAGGAGTTGTCAAAACAAGGATGAAGGAGAGACTATTACTCATCTTCTCTGCGATTGTCCTGCTCTGGCGGAGACCCATTTTGTTTGTGTTTTATAAAAAAGTTTAAAAATACCTCAGATTACACCGTCCAACACCATTTTTCACACACGAACCAAACCATATACATACGAAAGCACATAATTTATGTGGAATAACTGCGTACTCAGTTTTTCATTTTCTGATCGTTTGTCCTTTTTAAAGGACTTTAAAATTTGAGGTACATACAATTTTCAAAAATTTTTATAAAATATTTTAGCCACCCTATTATAACAATATGGATATCAAACTAAAGAGGACAATTGCAGTATTTATATCTCGTATTTTGTTTTATTTTAAGAATAAAAAGATGTAAAAAATATCCTTATAAAAGTTTATCCTTTATTATCCTTGAAATTTTATACAAAATTGTTCAACAAAAAATATTCATAATAAAGACATTAGAATGGAGTACAAAAGTCTGAAATTTGGTCTTCATAGCTAAATTTGTTTAATTTTTATAATTTTTTTTAAATATCTCAATAAATAAATTAATAAAATTTTCCCCTCTGAAAATTTCAAAGTCCTTTTTTGTTAAAATATTATGTAGAAAAATGAGAAATTTGATATTGTGGAACCGAGTTTCTTTATCTCTATGATAAAAAGTTAAAAAAGTGGAAACTTTGAAGAATATAAAAGGATAAAAATCGATTAAGGATATCTTGCATTTTTTATCCTTTCATGTTAAAACTACCTTCTGGGGAAGTATATTTTCCTTTTTAATTTAACACAATTATTCCGAATTCTATAGCTATTCTAAATTCCATATATCTTTTAAAAATATCTTTGACCTCCCAATAATGTTTTCAAAGTAGTTTATTATATAGTTTTCATTAAATATACAAAAGGGCGAAGGTATATCATGTGCAATTAGTAAACCACGATATAGATAAATATTTAAACAAGTAGGAAAGTATAACCGGACTGGGCCGACCATATGATACCCTACACCAGTTGTGAGTTTATTTAAAATGTGATTTACTTTAGCAAATAAAATATTTATGTTGAATTTTATTTCAATTGCGACATATTGAAGAAAAACTAATTTTTTGAAAGTGGCTTCATATAGGGGCTAGAGTCAAATATAGATTAAAGGCCTGCACCTTTATAAGTCAATTATGGAAGTTCAAGCCATATTTTACTATTATAATTTGTATTTATAATAATATTGCGCTTATCATATTATCCTGAAGTCGATTTTAGATTTCGGAACATGCATGTTTTAATCACTAAACCGTCATAATCACACGAAATAAAATGTTATATATTTTAAGGCCTGTTATCTCAACCTCCGGTTATCGTTTAAATGGTAGATATTCAGCCTGAAGACTGTCAATTTAACGTTATTACAAAAAATTAACAGACATTTAGATAAGAACACCATTAAGCAACTGGTATAAATAATAAATTTACAAAATATTTTCAACAAACATATTTTTTAATTTGAATATAACATAACTTTAAAATTTTTTTACAAAAAACTAATAAAGATAAGAACATGAAATTATGGATTCTGGAACTCCATATTATTAAATTTGTCATATATTTTTTTCTAAAAAAACTGACTATAAAAAATAGGGATATTAAAGGATTAAAATTTTAAAGGACATTTTTTTCGTTTTTTTATTCCAACATTTTAAAACTATTTTATTCGTAAAAATACTGTTGTTCTCCTCTTTCAGTGGATACCCATATTGACCCACTACACCAAACCAAATTTTAGCTAAATATAATTATACCTACTCTTCCTTTCAAACTTTAAAGTCCTTTTAAAGGAAGAAACGATCAGAAAATAAAAAACCGAAAATGTAGTATAACTATATCAAGTATGTAGTTTCGAATGTATATGGTCTTGCTCATGTGTGCAACAATTTTTCCCAATTTGTTGTACGGTGTTATTTTTCTCCAAAATTTAAAATATTTTTATTTAAAAAATGCGAACAAATATACGTGTATGTGTATGTGTATTTACGAGATTTTCATTATTATGTCATACAAAGCAGTCAACATATATCATTGTCTAAAACCCAGCGAATGTTTTTGCAAATTTTTTAAAAGAATCAGCAAAAAACTTATATAGTGTAAGTGTTTTGCTAAGCAAAAAGCAAAACTCTAAGTTAACTTTAACTATTATGACTTTTATATGAAATGTACAATGTATATGCACCAAACATAATGAAAGATGTTCAGTCAGTCAAGCCGTCAGTCATCAGTCAGTCACTAGTTTTAGCTTTTATTTTCTGAAGGAACAATCTTATATGTAAACTAAAATTGAGAAAAACACTACTGTAACCCAATAAAGCCACCACTATTATTGTCCCCAAGACTAACAAAACTTTTGCTCGTTCTTTACTTTATTTCTATTTAATTTTTTTGGCAAGTACTTTTGACAAAACATCAACGTCAACGTTGTCATTTTTCAACAGCTTTAGCATAGTGTAACAGCTTTGTTAATATAAGGATTTTTAAAAAGATATAGTAAGAGAAAAACTAAAAACAACATTCTTATGTTTAGCATTCTTATGTTTAGCATTCTTAAGGTTAGTACTATTGGATAGTATGCCAGACACAAATTTTTAGCTCTATCGGTCAAGAACTCTCGGAGTTAGAGGTGGTCAAATTTGGACATTTTGGTCATAGAAGGTTTTTTCAAATGGTCCTAGCAAAAAATGTCCAAAAGAGATAAGTTAGCTAATTCTTCATCTTTCCAAATAGATTTTTGAGTTGGGTCATTGTTGGCATTTACTGTTGGGTATTACTTGAAGTCTAGCTAAGTGTGAGTGACTCTTAATGCTGGGTTATTCACTAAAAATTTATTGTTTGAGTTTTTATGTACTTATATAAGTACTACCTATACAAAAAAAAAATCTTAAAAATCTTCTAAAAAATGTCTTGCTCTAAATTTAATTAAAAGTTTTTCATAAATTGGACCAAATACTTGCTACTACAATCTTTTTATACGTATAACAAAAGGAAGAATACTATTGAAAACTTATATAAATATTTTATAAAAGTTTTGTGTTCTTCATTTAATAGCAATAACACCTCTCCAATTATGAAGGGTATTGAAGAAATAAAAAAAACACTAGTATTTTTTAATTGCATCAATACAAATTCCGGCACATAAACATACTTAGATGCACTACATAAAATTCTTCACTTAGTGTAAGTAGCACCAGAGTTCCTTTCAACAGTTTGTATGTATAAAAGTTTAGAAATTTTTATAAATACAATTTTTTGAGTATCTTAAAATATAATAAAATTTATGAAAAATAACTTGATGTTGATTTATGTAAAATGGATCAAAACTAAGAGTAGAGTTAGGAAACAACTTAAACAGTCAGAAGCTAAATGGTTTCTCTGCTAATTGGAACATTTAATTTTTGATAAGAAGTAAATTCTTCAAAATTAAAGAAAAAGTTCAAATGAATAAAGTTTGAAATATTATATTAAATCTTTTAAACATAAATAAGTATAAATAGAACTGAACAACTAGAACTGAACTAGAACTGAACTAGAACTGAACTAGAACTGAACTAGAACTGAACTAGAACTGAACTAGAACTGAACTAGAACTGAACTAGAACTGAACTAGAACTGAACTAGAACTGAACTAGAACTGAACTAGAACTGAACTAGAACTGAACTAGA
Organism: Lucilia sericata; assembly: GCF_015586225.1. Lineage (NCBI taxonomy): Eukaryota > Metazoa > Arthropoda > Insecta > Diptera > Calliphoridae > Lucilia > Lucilia sericata. The sequence goes on from NW_023994773.1 coordinate 52,756, forward strand.
ACTGAACTAGAACTGAACTAGAACTGAACTAGAACTGAACTAGAACTGAACTAGAACTGAACTAGAACTGAACTAGAACTGAACTAGAACTGAACTAGAACTGAACTAGAACTGAACTAGAACTGAACTAGAACTGAACTAGAACTGAACTAGAACTGAACTAGAACTGAACTAGAACTGAACTAGAACTAGAACTGAACTAGAACTGAACTAGACTGAACTAGAAACTGAACTAGAACTGAACTAGAACTGAACTAGAACTGAACTAGAAACTGAACTAGAACTGAACTAGAACTGAACTAGAACTGAAGACTGAACTAGAACTGAACTAGAACTGAACTAGAACTGAAACTAGAACTGACTGAACTAGAACTGAACTAGAAACTGAACTAGAACTGAACTAGAACTGAACTATAACTGAACTAGAACTGAACTAGAACTGAACTAGAACTGAACTAGAACTGAACTAGAACTGAACTAGAACTGAACTAGAACTGAACTAGAACTGAACTAGAACTGAACTAGAAACTGAACTAGAACTGAACTAGAACTGAACTAGAACTGAACTAGAACTGAACTAGAACTGAACTAGAACTGAACTAGAACTGAACTAGAACTGAACTAGAACTGAACTAGAACTGAACTAGAACTGAACTAGAACTGAACTAGAACTGAACTAGAACTGAACTAGAACTGAACTAGAACTGAACTAGAACTGAACTAGAACTGAACTAGAACTGAACTAGAACTGAACTAGAACTGAACTAGAACTGAACTAGAACTGAACTAGAACTGAACTAGAACTGAACTAGAACTGAACTAGAACTGAACTAGAACTGAACTAGAACTGAACTAGAACTGAACTAGAACTGAACTAGAACTGAACTAGAACTGAACTAGAACTGAACTAGAACTGAACTAGAACTGAACTAGAACTGAACTAGAACTGAACTAGAACTGAACTAGAACTGAACTAGAACTGAACTAGAACTGAACTAGAACTGAACTAGAACTGAACTAGAACTGAACTAGAACTGAACTAGAACTGAACTAGAACTGAACTAGAACTGAACTAGAACTGAACTAGAACTGAACTAGAACTGAACTAGAACTGAACTAGAACTGAACTAGAACTGAACTAGAACTGAACTAGAACTGAACTAGAACTGACTAGAACTGAACTAGAACTGAACTAGAACTGAACTAGAACTGACTAGAACTGAACTAGAACTGAACTAGAACTGAACTAGAACTGAACTAGAACTGAACTAGAACTGAACTAGAACTGAACTAAACTGAACTAGAAACTGAACTAGAACTGAACTAGAACTGAACTAGAACTGAACTAGAACTGACTAGAACTGAAACTAGAACTGAACTAGAACTGAACTAGAACTGAACTAGAACTGAACTAGAACTGAACTAGAACTGAACTATAACTGACTAGAACTGAACTAGAACTGAACTAGAACTGAACTAGAACTGAACTAGAACTGAACTAGAACTGAACTAGAACTGAACTAGAACTGAACTAGAACTGGAACTAGAACTGAACTGAACTGACTAGAAGTTCAGAGCTGTGACGAGCTTATAATTTCTGTTAGAGTTAATGTAAAAAGTTTATTTTAGTAAATAGGGCTTTTTGTTGCCTTCGATTTGAAACCCGAGCATTTCAATTAAGCGCTGTTCGATTCCAAGTGTTCATGACATTGAAGATGAGTTGGTGAAGACGTTGAGACATATGATCATTTTGAGTGACAAATCGATGAAGGATCGAGCTTTGGTTGAGTTCATATTTTCCCACCACTAGTACATCTATGGACTTTGAAATTGAAGCCTATTCCAGGATGTTTTAATTTATAGGGACGTCCAAAGAGGAAGGAGTATTAATATGTTTCTTGATCGAATAGAAAACATATTCTAAGTTAAAATGCAATGCTGCATTAAATGTTCATTTCTAAATTTTACGAAATACAAATTCGTAAAACGGAATGGCAAAATCAATATACCCCCCCTTTTTGTGATGGTGGGTATAAAAATCAATTCAATCAAAACTATTCAATATCGGATTTCTTTTGCATAAAATCATCTTCAATATTAATATATACATGACATTGCAATATACATACTTATTAAGCTTAATGACTTCTGCACTTTTAAAAGCTGAAAGAAGCGTACACTCGTATGCTGAGGATTTGAAGATGTTGATGAATATGACACTGACAAAACATTCTGAAGAATCTTGTCAATGGTGGCTTGATGACAAGTTATTTAATGCACTATTAAGAAATATACTAGAAAATGATTACACTCCAATAAACCACGTTTCTTGAGTATACTCCATAGAGATTAATCACTGCAATATGGAAAGTTATAGCAAATAAATATGCAAGTATGAGTCGTGTATATTTTCATAATTTAATTAAACACTTAAATGCATTTGCAAAAACTTAAGTATTTTTTTTTCTATATTTAAGAATTTAGTACTAAAAGAAACAACATATTTTCATACTAACTAAACTGTTGTGACAACAAACGTTTAAGAAGAAATAAATATTGCTGAGAGAACCAAAAAAATATAGACAAAGAAAAACTTCGTAGAAAACATTACAATCATTAATAACTTCACGTTTAAATCTTAAACCAGCAAGATTCCAGTGCATATGATGAAGACGATAACTGTAAAGAAATGAAAGGAGAAACATGTGAAATGTAAACTTTTTTGCTACGTTTTAAATTTTCATGGTTTTCTACGAAGTTTTTCCTCATGTTTTATTGCAGGGTGTGAAGGTAAAGTTAAGATCATAAAACTTTGATTTTGTCATGTATTTAGATGCACAAACAATGTTGTCAATGTAAAAAATGCTAAAAATATTTTACGACTAAAAATTTTTAATTTTTTGAGGAAGGTATGAAAACAGAAAAAAAGCACAATTAATAAATTAAATCCGATTGATGCAATGATCCCTTTTATAGTTATGTAAATTTATAAACTTCGTTACCTGTTTTACCCTTAAACTATATTTTTATGACTCAACTCCATTAATGTTTGCCAATATAACAAAATTTCTAAAATCGCATATTTTAAAAACTTTATTTTTTCAAGCATCATGACTTAACATTTAAACAATCAACAGGCTACACATGCTGCAATATAAACGTAAACCTAAGCAATGAATAAAAAAGTTGTAAAAACTAAAAACAAACTCGACTAATAAAGTTGGTAAATAATTTATTTTACTGTGGTATCAACAGGAACTGAAATATACAATTACTAAACACACCAACATACCAGATAGTAGTATTTACCTTAAAAACTTAACGCAAACACATAAACATTTTCCTATATACACAGAGGATATGAGTGAGAGAATAGTGTGAGCAGATGTTTCTACAAATTTACTACTTTGTATTGGAACACTTTGTTGTTTTGCATTTATATTAAAAACAATTAAGAAACTATAGTTAGGTGTGGCCGACCATATGATACCCTACTCTAATTAGGAATATTAAATATGATTTACTTTTCAATATACAGTATTTATCTTGAATATTACCTTGGACTGATTCATTGACGAAAAACTAATTTTCTAGGGAAAGAAGGCTTTATATAGGGAATAGGAGCAAATATAGACCGATAAAATTCGATTGAGAGATTTATATTTATATAATATTTATTCGACCTAAGTTTCATCGCATTATTAATGTTTACATGTGAATTGTGGATATTTCTGTAATTTTCTGAAGGGAACTTTGTTTGGGAGCTAGGGTCAATAGGATAGGAATTATATTTTACATAATTATGAGCTCAAAAGCCCAACCACTTTCAATAGACTTCATCTTTGGTAAAAAAACTTTGGGGACAAATTTCATTATTTTAAACATTTTTCTCAAAACTTGCGACCTGTACTTTGATAACAACATTAACATGGACAGATGGACCGAAGTTAGTCCGATTCAGAGAGTGATTCTGTATGGGTATGGATACAAACATTAGTATAAACACATAATACCCGTCCCATTAGAGAGATGTAGGGTATAGAAACATTTAGACTAGTTTTACCTTGCTCGTTGGATATTTTTTTATGAAGTAGAGTGAGTATGCATTATACTGCTTCAAATGTTTGAGAAATTTTAATATAAAGTGGAATTATATTTCACGTGATTTGCGGAAGAGGACTTTTTTGGGCACTTCCATCAAAAAAGCTTCAACCCCAGTAAGCCAACTAGAGTATACTTGATGCAATATTTAGTAATTAATCATACGCCTAGATAGTCTTCACAAAAACAACTATAAAACACTATTTAAGCTATGTATACACGGTTGTCAGATCTTCCAACGTTGGCAGTTCTGGTAATGTGATGTACTGACAATGACAGGCAAATTGTCAGTTCAGATGGTTTTAAGAAAGCCTTACAATTTCATTGCCATATAATTGTCAGACTATGTATGAGTGAATGTTTGTTTTAAGTCCATAGACAGCTAAACCGATTATCTTGAAAATATCACAGTATGTTTCTGTATGTCTAAAAAGAAAAATTGGATACTTTTTAAGTTGAAATTTCAAGTAGATGAGGTGCCACGCCCACTTATTAAATATCAATTTAAAGTCGTATATCTGGAAAACTTTAATATTTACATGGATATTCGGAGGAAAATGGTATGATTTGGGAAACAGCTACTTTATACCACAAACTTTAGTGTCAATATGAAATTTTGTTGGAAAAATTGGGCGGACACAAAATAGTTGACGTGTAATCTCCCATATAAAGTTAATGCCAAAATTCTTATATCTAGAAACCTATAAAAGTAGAGTGCTTAAATTTTGTACGATAAACTTAAGCATTGTTAAGAAAACATTGAACAAAAAAATGTACACTATCAATACACTATGGGTGTGGCACCTCCCATATCAAGAAATATTAAAGGAGCTTATCTCTGAAAACAGTTAGATTTCTAAAATGTAGTCGGAGCAACTTTAGTAGCAATATGAATATTTAAGACAAATGTGGGCAGACTAAAATTAGGGGCCGTTGTGCCTCCCAAATGAATTAAATATAAAAATTCATATATCGGTGAAACTATTGGAGCTTTGGGAAATTAAATTTTTATGTCTGGCTATAAATTGAATTTCAAAAAATATTTTCTTTTACTTTCTTACTCTTTACTTTTGTTAAAGTATTTTTACCCCAAACTTAAAGCTTTTTACGTGAAGTGGGTTAAAGAAAAAGAAAAATATCTATTCCTTACAGCAAAAGCATTTTCTTCGTTCTTAAGTCGTTTATTTGGAGTAGTTTTGGTCACAGAAGTTCTTACTATCGTAAAGGTTTTGTGCATTTCCGTATCCGTTTTGTATATTACCGTATAAATGTGTGTAAATATTTAGTATGTAGGTGTGTACAGGAAGTGACAAATTGCAATTTTCGAAAGTTCAACAAACATGACAATAGAATAGAAATTGCTAAAAACTTTTATATTTGTCTGAATGTAACACTTCATTGCTTATGTTACAATTTTCAAACACGTACTAGAACTACGAAAATCATTTCCATGGTCGACTGCTAACTGCATCGCTAGAAGGTAACTTTTCATTTATTTTCTAGCAATTGTTATAATCATTTGTATTTTACAATTCTTAAGCTCTATAAACTGCATCAGTTGGTGTATAAAGAAGATCAATTTATAAGATTTATAAGCTTTTTAAATGCCACATCTGGTTGCGTATTATTTTAAGAAAATCATCACTTTAAACAAAATATCTCTTTACAAAATTAATTTTTACCTAAGAAAACGTCTCTTTATAGTTTCAGTTTTTTTAAAGCATTTTCATTTTCTATTAATGAAATTTATCATTATTGAAACGTTTTTTATGGGAAAAAGTATAAACTTTTCTAAAGATAATGCTGCTTTAGTAGACAATAATTTTGTAAAGAAAATCTATTTTGATTTTCAACAACAACTTTTTCTATCAAACTTATTACTTAAATATAAATGAAGTAAATTAATTTCTATAAATTTAAAAAATATTCATATTTATATGTTTAAATTAACACCTGTCAACATTTTTCAAAGGATATATCGCAAAACATACAAATCAATTTTGAATTATCTTTCAATCACAATCTTAAACCCTTTGCTTTATTTTACATTTCTCTCGCAGGATGATTCCCTTTAATAATACACATTTTTTCGGTTGCCTGAAGCTCATAAATAATAACAATAATAATACTCTTATATGAAATATGCATATGTACATATGTACGTATGGATATGTGTGTGAGTGAGAAATATATTTTAATATTCTTCACTACACAGGCTACCTTGTTTTCACACATTCCGGTCTACAAACCATATAAAAAGGATTTACCATAATAAAATAAACTAGCTGTCAATAAGGCCAGGAAGTCCTGGAAAAATATGTATATAGACATACTGTAAAAAATTATATACAAAAGGAAGTGATAATAAATAAAGTTACTTTTTTTATAAATTATATTTTTTATACCCACCATCAAAAAAGATGGGGGTATATTGTTTTTGTCATTCCATTTGTAACATTTTGAAATATTCATCTAAGACCCATAAAAGTATATATATTCTGGGTCCTTATTAGATTCTAAGACGATCTAGCCATGTCCGTCCGTCTGCCTGTCCGTCTGTTGAAAACACGATAGAGTCAAAATGCTAGTAGCTAACGAGCTGAAATTTTACACAGATACTTATAGTTTATTAAGTTTGTTTGCTATTGAAAATGGGCAATATCGGTTCACAATTTCGCCTAGAACCCCATATAAAGCCCCCTTCAGAAAATGACTTTATCGCTCATAACTTGCTAAGGGAAGCATCAATAGGGGTGAAATTCGGCACAAACATGTTTTATGGAAACATAAATCTTTTCGTAGAACTTTATAAGCATCGGTCCCCACCTCCCATATAAAGTTCCCCTCAGAAAGCGACTTTATCGCCCATAACTGGCTAAGAGAATTATTAGTAGTGGTGAAATTCGGCACAAACATGTTCTATGGAAACCTAAATCTCCCTGTAAAATTTTATAAGGTTAGACCCATAATTGACCCTACCCCCATATAAAGTCTCTTTCAGAAAATGACTTTATCACCCATAACTGGCTAAAAGAAGCATAAATAGCGGTGAAATTCGGCACAAACATGTTTTATGGGAACCTAAATCTCTTTTTAATATTATTTAAGGATAGATCAATAATTGACCCTACCCCACATATAAAGTCCCCTTCAGAAAATTACTTTATCGCCCATAACTGGCTAAGAAAAGCCTAAAACTATTTATCAAATTTTATGGGGATCGGTCTATAACTGACCCCTGTCGCCCTTAGATAGCCGGAATAATATTACTCCCAAGATATTTGTATCAAACTTCGACGAATGCCTGAAAGTCGCAAATAAAGTGCTTCAGAGTTTCACTGTAATCTCCAAATGCTCTACATTCATCTAAATCCGCTCGTTCAATTTTGTATAGCTGTGGATCCAGGATCTTTTTGGTCCTAACCACCATTTCATTATTCTAAGAGGCCTTATGGGGTTCTCTCACCAATATTTTTAATTCAGCTTTTGTTGCTTCGAATGGTTTAGGGCTCGTCAGTTTAGCTATCTCCAGCTCCCTTCCCGACTACTCTCGAGTTGTCAGGTACATGTAAACCTTACCTCTGGGATAGTATTCAGTTAAAGTTTTCTTACAATTAAATACGCTCTTAGTAAATCTTAGTAAATCTATCACCTGATATTGCCCTAATTGCTTTCTGGCTGTAGGTAAATATGTTAAGCCTTATAGGCGCCATTTTTATTCGAATCCAATTTACGCATTCCGTTATTACTCGGAATCCTGCCTGGAAGCTTTTGTTATGATTAGGGAAATGGTGGTATATTTCTGTTCCTGGGTCTTCAATATAGAACCCCAGCCTCACTTTGTCCCATAATTTAGAGCCATCTGTGTAATAACGGATTCCTATTGGTATTTGCTCTAATGTTCCGCTTGACCAAGACATTCCATCTGGGATCAGTGTTTTAAAGTTTCCGACTTATTCTGTGTCTGGTATGCGATCGGGCACGTCCGATGATTGTGTATAACCTTTCAATGTAACCAGTATATATTGATGACGTTTCCTATAATCACTTTTTCTAGATCGCCTAAAGTAAGGAGCCATTCGGCTGTAATTGCCGCCTCATATCTTATATATATTTCAATGGGTCTAATATCTAGCAACGTTTCCAGAGTCTTGGTTGAGGTAGTACTAATGGCACCACTTATACGCAAGCAGCATGTTCGCTAAACTCCCTGTAGTAGTTTGATATAGAACTTTTTGTCCAATGAAGTCCACCAGATTATTGAAGCATAAGTTGGAATAGGTCTAATAACACTTTTATTAAGCCAATGTGTCATAATAGGTCTAATACCCCATTTCATGCCTATAGTTCTCGCACATATCGATGTGCCTTGATGATTCTAGACTCTATGTGGTTTATGTGCGCTTTTTTTGCATGGAAAATGTTCATGGGAAAAAACTTACATGGAGGTATTAACGTCCGATATTTAAAAACTCAGCTTCCTGGAGAAAGTTTCATAGAATTTTCTAATTCATGTTCCTAAAAGAGTAATATTTAAAATAATATTGCTCTTTAGATATTTGGATCTAATTTCGATAAAAGACTGTGAAGACTTATCACCTAATATGGACTTTTGGAAGCTAGAGTTGTGATTAAGTCAGCGGTGCTCGATTCTAATGTAGATCCCCAGATCCTGATTTTCCTCCCTGCTAAGTTAAATTTTAAAATACATTTTTTACATCTTTTTATCCAGACAGTATAACATAAAACAATACAAACTATTTCCCAAATCTTCTTGTTCGCTTGACATCAATTTGACATTGTTTGATAAGTGTACTTTTTAACAATTTTAAGTCCTTTGAAAAGGGCACAGGATCACGAAATGAAAAGACGCAGTTTTTCTCCATTTTTTGTCGGACGGTGTTATAACTATGGGTAACAACCTTAAAATATTTAAAGAAATATCTAAATAAAAAACATTCTGAACCATGCTTTAAAACTGATTATTTCTACTTCAATATAAATTATTCAAAGTATAAAAAATGTAAAAGACTAATGGGGGGACAGATGTTTTTTTCCATTTGTGAAATTTCACATATAAATCTTATTATTTTTCCTGATATTATGATATTATGCTTCCTGAAAGTGTACACATATTAAAAAAAACTAAATTGCTCTTATTTTGTAAATAGTAAATGTTATTCATCATTTTTACTTCATACATTTTTTACTTAAAAAGATTTATTATTTAAAGATACATATACATTAATATTTATATACATGTGTAAAAATATATGTGTTGTTCCTAGTTAAAAACATGCAAGTAATATATAAGCCGAATATATCCGAATATTTAATACTCTAAATATATTTAAAGTGATTTACGGAATTACCTATAAACAAGTTAGAGTGCTATATTCGGCTGTGCCGAATCTTATACACCCCCCGTCAAATCATATGTCTTAAATTTCAAGTGAATTTCGGGAAATTGACCGACCTATACTGTATAAATCGATGTATTTGCTACCACAATTTAAACATTTATTGGATTTTTTTCTGAACTGATTTATCATATATAAATAGTAATATAGTCAGGGTAATGGTAGTACTTATTTATCATATTTAATAAATTGTTTCAATGATTTTATTTCCTGTAAATTTACCTATGGTCAATTTACAAAGATTTTGTTTCAGTAAAACTTGTTATGTCGAATATGCTCATAATATTTGAAAGAAAGATTTTAGATCCTATAAAACTAGTTCATGACGAATTTTATCGATATACTGGTATTTTTAAGCCAGTTATGGCCGTTAATGTCACACATACTGAGAAAGGCCGTTTACAGATGATAAGGTCAATCATGGACTGGTCCTCAAAAAAACAGTTCCTATAAAACTTGTTTATGTCGAATTTCATTGCTTTACTATAATTTTGAAGAAGTTGTTTCTGCCGTTGGTATTTCGTTGCTGAATATCGTGGTTTCCATAAAACATGTTAAATTTCGCTATATATACTCGATTTTTAAAGCAAATTATGAACTTTAAAGTAATTTTCTGAGAGGGACCTTATATGGGGGAGGTTAATTATAGGCCGATCTCCATAAAATTTGGCAGAGAGGTTTTAGTTTTCCGAAAACTTGTTTACGTCGAATTTCGTTGCTTTACTATAATTTTGTAGCAAGTTATGAGCGTTAATGTAATTTTATGAGGGGACCTTATATCGGGGGTAGGTCAATTATGAACCGATCTTCATATAATTTGGCAGAGAAATTTTAGCTCCTCTAAAACTTATTTATGTTGACTTTCGTTGATTTACTGGAATTTTGAACAAAGTTATGTGCTTTAAAGTGATTTTCTGAGGGGAATTGTCAAAATATGGGCCGATCTTCATAGAACATGGGGGACATATTTTAATTCTACAAAAACTTGTTTACGTTGATTTTCGTTGCTTAAGTATCATTTTGAAGTATGTTATAATAGTTAAAGTAATTTTCTGAAGGGGAGCTTATATGGGGGTAGGGTCAATTATGGGCCGATTTCCAAAAATTTAGCAGAGATATTTACTTGTATATGTCGAATTTCGTTGCATCGCTATCATTTTGAAGCAAGTTATGACCATTATAGTCGATTTTCTGAGAGGGACCTTATATTGGGAGTAGGGTCAAATATGGGCCGATCTCCATAAAATATTGGGGAGATATATAAGTTCGCCAAAAACTTGTTTACGTTGAATTTCGTTGCTTAACTATCATTTTGAAGTAAGTTATAAGACTTAAAGTAATTTTCTGAAGGGGAGCTTATATGGGCAGTAGGGTCAATTATGGGCCGATTTCCAAAAACTTTAGCAAAGATATTTAGGTTCCCCTAAAACTTGTATGTGTCGAATTTCGTTGCATTGCTATCATTTTGAAGCAATTTATGACCATTATAGTCGTTTTATGACAGGGACCTTAAATGGAGGGTAGGGTTAATTATGGACTGATTATCGTAAAATTTGGTAGGGCCATTTTGGCTCATATAAAACTTGTTTATGTAGAATTTTATTGACATATTTATGTTTTTAAACAATCCATGGCAATCTATGGATCAATATGACCCATTTTCAATACCAAACAAACTGCATCAATAAAAAATATTTATGCAAAATTTCAGCTCCTCAGCTCTTCTCGTTCGGACTCTATTGTGCTTTCAACAGACAGACGGACGGACATGGCTAGATCTTAGAATTAAATAAAGACCCAGAATATATATACTTTTGTGGGTCTGTGATCAATATTTCGATGTGTTACAAACGGAATGACAAAAAAAAATATACTCCCCATCTATTTTGTTGGTGGGTATAAAAAGACCGATTCACAGTGGAACATAATCTGTTTTATTTTGTAATTAATATGACGAACCTAATGGGAGCTCTGACAAATTAACTATTTTTTGCGTTGCCAACATCAGTACAAACTCACATTATCCTCCCCACTATTGAGGTGTGTATTATGAAAAGTAAAACCTCGTTCACACATGCATGTGTGCCAAGATTTTTTTGGTGTTTGTAAAATAATATATCCATAAGTAAATTTTAACTAAAGCTCAACTTTCATTTTATGTGTTTGTATATAACATATATGTACATGCATTTAAAATGTGTACACAATTTGGACCATAATGTTGAAAAATAATAAAGGCAAAAAAAGGGCAAACTAAATAAAAAAGTGTTTCCCTGGCAACATGTCAAATTATTAAACAGACCGTAATAAAAATTACAAAAATTTAAATAAACCATACGCTTTATGCAAATTCAAAGGGAATAAGGTACAATTTGATACAAAGAAAAGTTTAAAACTGAATTTGTAACATACACGTAAAAGTTCATATTTTTCGAGTGTGACTAAATACATAAGTATGTAGGTTATAAAATAGCTGCTAAATTAAAACTTTTAAATGGATCTATGTTAAATTTATTTATGCATAATTTATAGAAACCATACATTTAAATTTATTATACCCTACACCACCATCAGTGGTGATAGAGGGTGTGTAACACCATGAAATATTCATCTGAGACCCAACAAAGTATATATATTCTGAGTCCTTATCAAATTTTGAGTCGATTTAGCTATGTCCGTCTGTCTGTGTAAAACACACTCACCATAAAACGAAGCAATAGAATTTAACCAATTTCACCCGAAATGTTCTTCATTTCCCTAAGTTGTTTGGTATTGAAAATGGGCAAAATCTTTTCACACCGGGAAAAGTTATGAATCAAAATTTAAAACAACCTCGAAAAAATAAGCATTTTTTACACATTCTGATGTAATTTTCTCGAAAACTATGCAAGGTAATTCCATGAAAATCATTATACATTCATTTCTATACAAGAGCTTAATCCCTGCTGAAAATTGACAGAATCGGTGCACAATTTCATATACCTCCCATACAAAAGTACATATTCCCGGAAAATGGGTATTTTGTTAATAACTTCCGTCAAAATGTCGATATCTTCTCAAAATTTTTCAAATTAAAATCTTATGTCAATAGAACTCATTCAGAAAAAATTTCAGGATCAGTCCATAATTGGACATAGCCCCCATACAAGGTCCCCTCCCGAAGATCACTTAAACACGCATAACTCATTACTAAAATTTGGTATAAGTATTGGTCTCACATACAGAAATATTACTGTGAAATGTTTTTCCGATCGGTCCATAATTGGTCATAGCTCCCATACAAGGTTCCCTCCCGAAAATCACTTAAACGCACATAACTCATTACAAATATTAATATCCATACATTTAGCAAAAATATTGCTCTTATATACATAAATTACAATCGGTCCATATTTGGTCATAGCTCTCGTACTAGGTCCCCTCCAGAAATTCACTTAAATGTACAATATTCATTAACAAATAGTGATATAGATACAGAATTTTTAAATTTTGTCTTTATTTACATACATAATTGGTCATAGCTCCCATACAAGGTAATCTTACTAAAATCTCTTAAACGCACATTACTCATTACCAAATAAAGCTATTGATACAAAATTTAGTAAAATTTATATTAGTTTTGTATACAAAATTCTATTTCAAGATTTATTCACGATCGGTTCATAACATGGTCGGTCGTTCCCATACAAGGTTCCCTTCAGAAAATCACTTAAACACACATTACTTATTACTAAATTACGATATATGTAGATACAAAATTTGACCGAAATATAGCTTTTATGTACAGAAATTCAGCTTAAAGAATTTTTTACGATCGGTCTATAATTGGTCATGTCTCCCATACTAGGTCCTGCCCCTAAAACCATATATACTGCTTGCATTATCAATTTGTGTAGAACAAAATTATATATATGTATTTTCCTTAAATCTTTCACACACATGCATACATGCAAATTACTAAATATCGCTCAAGCATATCGTAGGATGCTATAAAAATATAAAAGAAGATGGCGTTTGTAATGTTCAATAAATCTTGGAATTGTAATAGATCTAAGCTGTTTAAATCTTGATAAAACTTATTTTTACAAATATTTGATCAATTAAAAAAGTATTAATATAAAAGTAGCTGGTGGAGGGTATTTAAGATTCGGCTCAGCCGAATATAGCACTCTAACTTGTTTTTGTTAAACTGTTTCATAAATATAAAAAAAAGAACTATAAGAAAAATTTAGCAGTTTTTAACATCAAATGTTTCATGTTTGAACCTTATATAATGAATTTTGAGACCAGGTAGATTTAGAAACGTATTCATATAACTAATATTTACGTAATAAAAATATTTTCCTAAAGAATAATAATTTGATAACTAATTTATTCACAACAGAATACTCTTCATAGTAATAAATATTTATAACATGTTATTAATTGTAATTAAGTAAAAAGTTGCCAACAAAAAAAAATATTTGCAAAAAATAATTTAAACTTTGTAAAAATTTTTTAGTTAACATCTTCAGCAGCAGAACGAACAAAGAAATTTCTTTGTACAAAGAAGCCTTGTACTAAGAATTTTTACTTGTTCCTTTCTTGGTTAGTTAAACCTACAAACATTCTATTCTAGCATTTTTACAAACTATATACGTACTATATTATTGGTATGTAATGGTGCCGGTACAAGTAGTTTTTTAAAATTTGACAAGTTAACATTCAAAATTATAACTTTCTTAAAAGGAGAGAAAATCAAAGATATGAACATTAGGGTATTTTTGTTAAAAATTTTAGATTTTGTATTGAGACGTTCAATAAAATCGGATGAATTCAATAAAAAATGTTAGCCCCCAAAGAAGGTTCCCTTCAGAAAGAAGCTTCTACAAGTTTACACGGACTAATACCTTTTTGTAAAATTTTATGAGGATCGGACCATAATTGGCATATACAACTCCTTGTAAAGTAAGTAAATTATGGTAATAAACATCAGAGGTTTAATATTGAATACCCAGATACAGAAATATGCTACAGTTACAACACTTGCTTTCAGGCAGAAGTCTGAACAACTTGGTTTAGAATTAATATGGCGATATCAAATAATAAAGTTAAATCTAAGACCGTATCGAATTGTTAAAAAGCTCTAGCCGAGGATAAAACCCGAATTAGTGAAATGGATTTTGAATCGGCTATTAAGCCAATTCTGATCTATGAAGCTACCTTTTGGTAGAAAGCACTAAATATAAACTAAAATTGTAAAATTCTTGACTAGGTTCTAAGGAGAATGTCAATCATGATAAAAGGAACACTGGGATCAACTTCGACAAAATCCCTATTTACGCTGCTAAACTGGATTCCGACAGACTTGTTGGCCAGTAAAATAGCACTCACAACTGCATTCAGACTGAAAGCAATAAAAGCATGGTCGTACGGACTATATGGATATGCTAGTATTACCGATAGGGTAGTAAATCTACCGGTACATATTGATTACTGCGTCCCCAAGCCTTTCCTTCAGAGAAACTTCAGTTTCATTACCTTGGAAAATACGAGACTGGAGGAGATCGCTCTTGAAGCCTATCCGTGTACACAGATGGCTCAAAACGAGGAGAACGAGTAAGGGGAGGTATTTTCATTCCAGAATTTGGAATCAGGATTACTTTTAGAATCGGTAGTGATTGTAATCCAATTCAGGATGAAATATCGGCCATACAAAGAACGACAAACTGGCGCAGGTATCATGAGATCTCTCTTCGATATATATCATGATATCATATCATTATCTTTACCGACGTCAAACTGCAATTAAGTTCCTTACAGGTATATATTGTAAATCACGATGGCGATCCTATTTAAGTACTTGTACGGATACATGGACATGGGGACTCATTATATTGCTAACGAGCTCGCGAAGACGGTTTCGCAGTTGCTCGATTCGGACATAGAACATTTTTGTGGTATTCAGATAAAAGTATGCAAAGGACTCATAGGTAACATGCTCAATGAACTCTCTCGGGCAAGATGGGGAAATGAGCCAACTTGTACTCATACAAAGAAGATATGGTCAAAGCTTGATAAGGAGCGCACGGACCATATATAACCGATCCCAACTCAGCAAAATTATATCTGTCATCACAGGACACTTTAAATTAGGTAACCACGCAATGAGTCTTGGATTACCTTACAACGACTACTGTAGAAGCTGTCAAGATGAGGAAGAAGAGGAATCGATTGAACATCTTCTTTGTCACTGTCCTTCATTAGAGGACATCCGATTTCGATATCAGGGACATCGATTTCTAGAGGACACCTCAGAGTTATCAGGGATTAGAATGGATAACCTGAACTCCTACATCAGGCATTGCGGTTTGTTTGACGAAATTAACTCCAACAACACTGATTAGTAGCTTTTTCGAGTCCAAGACTCTTTCCTCTTATGTTTTTAATCTCTCTCTGACTATCTTAGTCTCCGATAGTAGTAGTAGATGCTAATACTATAAATTCCTCTTTAATGCCTCTTTACTATTGTCTCTTACTACAACTTCCTATGTCCTCTTCCCCTTTTCCTTTTAATATAATTACAGGTATCACAAAGGGACCAAAAGAACCCACGTGTGCATCTATTGCAGCCTGAATAGCCAACCAACAAACCATACTCTAACAGAGTTAAGGTTAACATCATATGGGTACCAGGCCATAATAATAAATAATAATGTTAAATCTAAGATCCTATTAAATTTTTAAAGAACACTAGGCGAATACTCTCCCAGAGGTAAGGTTAACATCATATACATAGGTACCAGGCCACTCGGGAGTAATCGGCAACAAAAGAGCGAATGTAATAGCTTTGAAGTGAAGGACATCAAGCTTCCTTAAACTGACGAATGCAAAACCATTTGAAGCAACGAGGGCAGATTTTAAAATATGGGTGATATGAAACATAATGGGAATACTGAAACATTGGGTAGAACCAAAAAGCTCCTATGGGGTGACCCTATCAACAGCAAGACAAGAAGGCTACTCAAAATGATCAGGACTATGGTAAGTATAATGGTACATATTACACACCGGAAAAGCTAAACAAAACAGAACATGTGGATTCCGACGAATATAGACATGTAATGAGAGCAGTGAAACTCTTTCTTTGCCATTGTCAAGCTTTCGCCGAAATTGGATCCAAATATCTTGAGAGTGATATTATTCCGGTTATACATTACTCACGAACACTGATTTAAATTACGTCCAGTAAACTGAGTTTCTGAACATTGCACGATAGTACATTCAGACAATAGTATATTCACTGAATATATGAGGTTTTTGTTTTTATCAACAAAAATTTTACCACGAAAATGAGCTCACAACACCCAATAGTGGCATAAGAGTACTTTTTTGATATCAAGTAACATAACTTAACCTAAAAATCTATTAATGGCAATACACTTTTAAAGCTCTTCTATTCCCAAATTTTCAAGACACGAGTTTAAAAAGTCAGCTATAGATAAGAGAATGGGCTAGTCTAAAGATTACTTCATAGACCAGGCCAAAGAGTAGTCAATGAAAACATAACATTACAAGATTACAACATAACCTAACATAACTTAATGATCTATTATTAGCGATTTCAATTTACGTTTAATGTCCTACAATTCCCAAATTATCTAGAAATCAGTTAAAAGACTTGTCAACAGCTACAGATTAGAGAATGAGCTAGTCTAGAGACAACTACATAGAGCGGGCGAAAGACTAAGCAATGAAAAGATTAATGTGAATCATGTGAGCAAACATGTGAGCTTTCTATCTAAATTGTCTATAAAACGCAGCACCCCTAATATATATTCTTACACAAGACCTAGTTTTTGTTTAAAACATTTTGTTTGAAATTTTTTAGAAGCTTAACAATTTTACAATAGAATATATTCTTACCTTATAACATACTTTTCAGTTGTATGTTGACTACACAGAAGAACTTGTAATAATGTATTATAATAAACTAATACAACACACAATTATTTAACAGATATCTTCCTCACAGATATGTTCTCATTAGATTTTCAGTTGCTGTTGAACTAAAAGGCTATTAATATATTTGTAATATTTACAAAAACTTATATTTTCTAATCAATCTCTAATTGTTACCATTATATTGGTTACTCTGTAGAGAAACTAAATGTATACATACATATTTCTTTCATAATAAACATATTTCGTTACCTTCTCATACAACATATTTAAGCGGCATTAAAAAGTTGTAAAATATAGAATTTTTAAAATTTCACCATAACACAAAACTAAAAAAACAATAACGGAGAAAATTGTAATAAAATTTTTCATTTCATGTTTCAAAGAAAGGTTCAGTTGTATGGAGGCTAGGTGAAATAATGAACCGAAAATTGCTGCCTGTAGTTTGATTAAAAAGTTTTCAAGCCCTATTCAGGAGTTCAGTTGTATGGGCGCTAGGTGAAATAATGGACCCATCTTAACCATTTTCAATAGGTTTCGTCCCTGAGACAATAGAAGATCATGCCAAATTATGTTCAAAAATCGACTCAGAAAATGATTCTAAGCCGATTGGTATACTTTAAGGTGGGTATAGAACCAATATTATTGTGCGTTACAAACATCAGCACAAACCCAATATACCCTCCAAACTAAAGTGGTGTAGGGTATAAAGACAATTTGATAGATATATGCACTTAAAATATAAGATACTAGCATACCCTGGATGCTTCGCTACTCTAACTTAAATTAAATACATACAAAATTTTGTTTACTTTTATAGAAAACTAGCTATACCCAGTGTGCTTCGCTACCCTCATCGTAATGGAATAAAATAAATATTATTGTATATCTGCAATATCAAAAAGTGCCCTATTTAAATTTATGTTTATATATTCAATATTTTAGAAAACTCAAAAAGTACCAATGAAGTACGAAAAAGTAACAAAAGACCTCTTTTATTTAATTTCATGTTCCTAAGTTCAATATTATAGAAAATTAAAAAAGTACCAGTTGAAGAACGAAAAATTACCAAAGGGTCCCCTTTTATAGATTCTCATTAACTCCGGGCTCCACATGGTTAATTTCATGTTATAAAAAACACAAAAAGTACCTTTTGAAGAACGAAAAATTACCAAAAAGTCCTCTTTTATATGTTCTCACTTACTCCGGGCTCTACGTACTTAATTTCATGTTTCTAGGTTCAATATAATAGAAAATTCAAAAAGTACCTTTTGAAGAACGAAAAAGTGCCGAAAAGTCCCCTTTTATAGGTTATCACTTAATCTTGGCTGTACTTGCTTAATTTCATGTTTCTAGGTTCAATATTATAGAAAATTCAAAAACTACCTTTTGAAGAACGAAAAAGTACCAAAAAGTCCCCTCTTATAGATTCTCATTTACTCCAGGCTCTATATGCTTAATTTCATGCTTCTAGGATCAATATTATAGAAAATTCAAAAAGTACCTTTTGAAGAACGAAAAAGTACCAAAAAGTCCCCTTTTATAGATTCTCATTTACTCCAGGCTCTACATGCTTAATTTCATGCTTCTAGGATCAATATTATAGAAAATTCAAAAAGTACTTTTTGAAGAACGAAAAAGTACCAAAAAGTCCCCTTTTATAGGTCCTCACTTAATTCGGGCTCTACATGTTTAATTTCATGTTTCTAGGTTCAATATTATAGAAAATTCAAAAAGTACCTTTTGAAGAACAAAAAAGTCCCCTTTTATAGTTTCTCACTTAATCCAGGCTCTACATGCATACTTTCATGTTTCTATTTTCAATATTATAGAAAATTCATAAAGTACCTTTTGAAGAACGAAAAAGTACCAAAAAGTCCCCTTTTATAGATTCTCATTTACTACGGGCTCTAAATGATTATTTTCATGTTTCTAGGTTCAATTTAATAGAAAACTCAAAAAGTACCAGTCGAAAGACGAAAAAGTACCAAAAAGTCCCCTTTTATACATTCTCATTTACTAAGGGCTCTACATGCTTAATTTCATGTTTCTAGGTTAAATTTTATAGAAAACTCAAAAAGTACCAGTCGAAGGACGAAAAAGTACCAAAAAGTCCCCTTTTATAGATTCTCATTTACTCCGGGCTCTACATGCTTAATTTCATGTTTCTAGGTTAAATTTTATAGAAAACTCAAAAAGTACCAGTCGAAAGACGAAAAAGTACCAAAAAGTCCCCTTTTATAGATTCTCATTTACTAAGGGCTCTACATACTTAATTTCATGTTTCTAGGTTAAATTTTATAGAAAACTCAAAAAGTACCAGTCGAAGGACGAAAAAGTACCAAAAAGTCCCCTTTTATAGATTCTCATTTACTAAGGGCTCTACATGCTTAATTTCATGTTTCTAGGTTAAATTTTATAGAAAACTCAAAAAGTACCAGTCGAAAGACGAAAAAGTTCCAAAAAGTCCCCTTTTATAGATTCTCATTTACTCCGGGCTCTACATGCTTAATTTTATGTTTCTAGGTTAAATTTTATAGAAAACTCAAAAAATATCAGTCGAAAGACGAAAAAGTGCCAAAAAGTCCCCTTTTATAGATTCTCATTTACTAAGGGCTCTACATGCTTAATTTCATGTTTCTAGGTTAAATTTTATAGAAAACTCAAAAAGTACCAGTCGAAAGACGAAAAAGTACCAAATAGTCCCCTTTTATAGATTCTCATTTACTAAGGGCTCTACATGCTTAATTTTATGTTTCTAGGTTAAATTTTATAGAAAACTCAAAAAGTACCAGTCGAAGGACGAAAAAGTACCAAAAAGTCCCCTTTTATAGATTCTCATTAACTAAGGCCTCCGCATGCTTAATTTCATGTTTCTAGGTTAAATTTTATAGAAAACTCAAAAAGTACCAGTCGAAGGACGAAAAAGTACCAAAAAGTCCCCTTTTATAGATTCTCATTAACTAAGGCCTCCGCATGCTTAATTTCATGTTTCTAAGTTAAATTTTATAGAAAACTCAAAAAGTACCAGTCGAAGGACGAAAAAGTACCAAAAAGTCCCCTTTTATAGATTCTCATTTACTCCGGTCTCTACATGTTTAATTTCATGTTTCTAGGTTCAATATTATAGAAAATTCAAAAAGTACCTTTTGAAGAACGAAAAAGTACCAAAAAGTCCCATTTTATAGATTCTCATTTACTCCGAGCTCTACATGCTTAATTTCATGTTTCTAGGTTTAATTTTAAAGAAAACTCAAAAAAGTACCTGTGTAGAACGAAAAAGTAGCGAAAAGTCCCTTTATTATTAATTTCATGTTTCTATTTCAATGTCATAGAAAACTCAAAAAGGACCAGTTGGAGAATGAAAAGTACCAAAAAATATCACTTGATACCGGGGTTCCAAATAACACCCCATTAGGATATTTAGTGTTTCTAAATTTAAAAATTTTATCTAAATTGGATCATTGTGGTTGAATAAAATCAAATTTCCCGTTTTTACCCCTTTTGGTACTTTTTTCCTCCCCATTAACGAAATAAAAATTCTATTCCAAAAAGTAGTGGGAGCCCGTTTTTATGTATTCATATTTATAAGTTAATAAACCAAAAACAATGTTTTATGAAAAAAGTACCAAAAATAGGTACAATTTTAACCCCTTAAACGTCCGAATATCCAAAAAGTACTAAATTCATATTTTTATTTTTTCGTTAAGTTATGAAGGAGTCAAAAATATTTTTTGAATGTGCACTGGTTTAAAAGATACATGGGGTGCGAAAAAAGTACCAAAATACAGTTTTTACCCGTTTATTCCCTAAAGGGGCCGAATTTTAAAAAAGTACCAGACACCTGTCCGTTTATTTTTTAAATGAACGGCGATAAGCTTTAAACTGTTTTTGTATCTTATCTAGTTTAGGAGATATAAGGTTACCGAATTTACCCGTTTTTACCCTTTTTACCCCCTAAACATTCGAATTTCCAAAAATCCCGTCTTAGTGGATCTATTTGGCGGGAGACCAACCTCCTGTCCAAATTTCAGCTCTTTAGCTTCAACAGTTTAGGCTGTGCGATGATGAATCAGTCAGTCAGTCAGTCAGTCAGTAACGTTAGAATTTTATATATATAGATTAAAATTGATTAAACATTTTTTTAATGTTTCAGTTTTATACGTTCAATATCACGTGATTAAATTCGCATTAAGTAAGAAGCTTGTATTTTTAGTTTCTTTCATTTAGCTTCCACATTATGGAAAATTTCGAAAGTATTATTTGAAAAAAAGTACTATAAAATACCTCTAATAGATTATCATTTAATCAAAAATTTTATGTTTCTGTGTTCAATATTGTATACAATTCAAAAAATATAATTTTAATGAATGAAAAAGTACCAAAAGTCCCTTTCAGTAGATTCTCATTCACTAAGGTCCCTACAGTTTCAATTTTATTTTCAATATCTATATTCAATATCGTAAATATATCAAAAAGTACCATCGGAAAAACGAAAAAGTACAAAAATCTCTCTCAATAAATTCACATTTAATAAGGACCGTGTGTTCCGGTTAACCATTATAAAGAATCTAAAAGGTACATTTGAAGAATAGAAAAGTACCAAATAGTTCCCACTTACAGAATATTATTCAGTCAAGACCATGTATGTTAAAATTAATGTTCCTAGGTTGAATATTTTAGAAAATTAAAAAAGTACCATTTATGAGATAACAAGTTAGAGTGCTATATTCGGCTGAGCCGAATCTTAAATACCCTCCACCAGCTAATTTTATATTAATACTTTTCTAATTGATCAAATATTTGTAGAAATAAGTTTTCTTATGTCTTAAATAGAAAAAATCCCAAGATTTAAACAGCATAAATCTATTACAATTCCAAGATTTATTGAACATTACAAACGCCATTTTCCTTATATTTTAAAAGCGCTTAGTGATATTTAGTAATTTGCATGTATGCGTGTGTGAAAGATTTCAGGATTTTCAAAATACATATATATAATTTTGTTCTACACAAATTGATAATGCAACTAGTTAAATACGGTTAAAGCGCTTTTAAGGGCAGGACCTAGTATTGGAGATATGACCAATTATAGACCGATCGTAAAAAATTCTTTAAGCAAAATTTCTGTACATAAAGGCTATATTTCAGTCAAATATTGTATCTATATCGTAATTTTGTAATAAGTTATGAGTGTTTATTTGATTTTCTGAAGGGAAACTTTTATTGGACCGACCGCACCCATGTTATGAACCGATCGTGAAAAAATCTGGAAATAGAATTTTTGTATACAAAACTAATATTTGTGCCAAATTTTGTATCAATAGATTTATTTGGTAAAGAGTAATGTGCTGTAATGTGTTTAAGAGATTTTCGTAAAAGGACCATGTATGGGAGCTATGACAAATTATGTTTATAAAGACAAAATTTCAAAATTCTGTATCTATATCATTATTTGGTAATGAATATTGTGCATTTAAGTGATTTTCTGGAGGGGACCTAGTATGAGAGCTATGACCAAATATGGCCCGATCGTACAACAATTTTATAGGTTAATTTATGTATATTTTTGCTAAATGTATGGATATCAATATTTGGTAATGAGTTATGTGCGTTTAAGTGATTTTCGGGAGGGAACCTTGTATGAGAGCTGTGACCAAGAATGGACCAATCATGAAACAATTTTGAAATAACATTTAAGTGTACAAAAATAATATTTAAGTGTACAAAAATAATATTTTATTTATGCCAAATATTTTATGGGTTATTAGGTAATGAGCTACGTGCCTTTAAGTGTTTTTCTGAAAGGAACCTTGTATCGGAGCTATGATCAATTATGGACTGATAAGAAAATAATTTCACAGTAATATTTCTGTGCATATAAGCAATACTTGTAACCAATTTTATATGGATTTCTTAATTCATCAATGAGTTATGCGCGTTTAAGTGATTTTCGGGAGGGGACTTTGTATGGGAGCTATGACCAATTATAGACCGATCCAAAAAATTTTCATAATAATATTTGTGTATTTAAGAGCAATACTTATACCAAATTTTATATGGATATATTAATTTAGTAATGAGTTATGCGCGTTTAAGTGATTTTCGGGAGGGGACCTTGTATGGGAGCTATGACCAATTATGGACCGATCGAAAAAAATGTCGTAGTAATATTTCTGTATGTGGGAGCAATACTTGTACCAAATTTTATATGGATATCTTAATTAAGTAATGAATTATGCCCGTTTAAGTGATTTTCGGGAGGGGACCTTGTATGGGAGCTATGACCAATTATGGACCGATCGAAAAAAAATTTCGTAGTAATATTTCTGTGTGTGGGAGCAATACTTGTACCAAATTCTATATGTATATCTTAATTGAGTAATGAGTTTTGTGCATTTAAGTGATTTTCGGGAAGGGACCTTGTATGGGAGCTATGTCCAATTATGGACCGATCCTGAAAATTTTTTCTCTGAATGAATTCTTTTGACATAGGATTTTAATTTGTAAAATTTTGTGAAGATATCGACATTGCGACGAAAGTTATTAACAAAAAACCCATTTTCCGGGAATATGTACTTTTGTATGGGAGGTATATGAAATTGTGGACCGATTGTAGCAATTTTCAGCAGGAATTAAGTTCTCATGTAGAAACTTATTCGTGGTGATTTTCATGAATTTATCTTGCATAGTTTTCGAGAAAATTGCATCCGAATGTGTAAAAAATGCTTATTTTTTTCGAGGTTGTTTTAAATTTTGATTCATAACTTTTCCCGGTATGAACCGATTTTGCTCATTTTCAATACCAAACTGCTTAGGACAACAATGAATATCTTCGGTGAATTTGGTGTACTTTCTTTGCTTAGTTTTAACGTGAGCGTGTTTTAGGCAGACAGACGGACAGACGGACAGACAGACGGACATAGCTAAATCGACTCAGAATTTGATAAGGACCCAGAATATATATACTTTGTTGGGTCTCAGATGAATATTTCTTGGTATTACACACGGAATGACAAAGTTATATATACCCTCTATCACCGCTGATGGTGGTGGAGGGTATAAAAAGTACTCTTTAAGAGAGAACTTTTTCTCTTAAAGAATCTTATTCAATGAGGACCGTGTATGTTTAATAATCATGTGTTTTGAATTCATATTAAAGAACATACAAAGAATATAATTTGAAGAAAGAAAAAGTACCAAAAGTGGAATAAAATTTACCTAAGTGGAAAGTACTAATAAAGAATACAATTTTTCCCCTTTTCGCTTAGAAATATACTTTTTCGAGAATTAAGTTTACAAAATGTTCCGTATTTAAATCTATATATCACAGATAAAACTCAAACGATTCAAATCTGCATTCATTTGTTCCAGAAATATAGTGCTTTCAAAAAGTACCAAACAATTTACTCGAATTTGGTCCTTATAGGACTTAGTACTCGAATTCCAAAATAATATACCAACAGCTTATTTTGTGTGAGTAAATAAACTACTTTTTAAAATTTTATAAAAATTAGCTCAATGCGTTTGAATAAAATTAAATATTCCGTTTTTCCCTTTTTGGTACTTTTTTCCCCAGTGAAATAGCAAAAATTTTATTACAATAAATATTACAGAGTTAGGCCGTAATTTAATAGGAATAATTCAATAAACCGAAAAGGTTTTCTTAAGGTGCTAAAAAAAGTACCATAAATACAGTTTTCTCCCTTTTACACCCAAAAAAGACTGAATTTTAAAAAAGTACGAAACAAGTGTCTCATAATTATGGGAGATGTATCCAAAATATTTATAAAAATGTTATTATGTTAATTAGTTCAAAAGTTATAAGTGGCCAAAAAAGGTACCAAAATCACCTTTGTTACACATTTTTACCCCTTAAAGTACGAATTTCAAAAAAGTACCAGACACCCATCTGTTCATTTTAAGAGTAGATACAGGTGCATTTAGAATTTTTCTTGTATCACTAATATTGTGTAAGATAATTAAGAAAACCTGTTTTACCCGTTTTTCCCCTTTTTACCCGTAAATGTGCAAATTTCCAAAAATCCCTCCTTAGTGGATCTACATAACCAAAAACACATCTACTGTCAAAATTTCACGATTCTAGGTTCAGCCGTTTGTGCTGTGCGATGATGAATCAGTCAATCAGTAACGCTGCTCTTTTATATATATAGATAAGTTATGTAGAGCCTGTGATCATCATCAGTAACATTTGTAACTTATTTAATTTACTAACCCTGTTTTGTTCTTTACTGTAAAGTTTAAAATAAGTATACCTATGCTTATTTGCATAATTTTCTTCTAACTGGCAAAACACATCAACTTCCCGTGTAGAAAATACATTTATAAATTTACATAAAAATTTCTCCAAAAAAAATTAACAAATTTACACATACTTTACATAAAACACATGTGTATTACCGAAGGAAAATTTTTCTTAGTGTCTTGTAAAAAAATTTTAAATAGTTTTTCTTCTGCTCTAGTGAAAATTTATAAATATTTATAACTTTAGGTTATAAAAACTATATTTATAATAAAATTATTGAAAATTACACACACACGTATACTTAAACACATATAAATTTACATATATTCAGTTTTAACGAACCTTTCATTAATGTAAATAAACATGTACGTATTTGTATGAGAGTAGAGGCTTTATTTACATAAAGGTATATGAAATTTTATACACATGAATATTTATGGAAATTATAAAGTTCAAAATAGTACTTAACACATTTTGGACTGTATGGCTAATGTCATATTGTGTGTATGTAGTAAAAGTAGTTTAAAGGGTTTAAAATCAATTTACATACATATAAATAATACTTAATTTAAAAATAAATACTGGTAATACATTTCACAATATTTTGTTTTCATTGTTACGTATAGGTAATACTTAATTGATATCATAACACTCATACGCAATGATATGGTATTATATAATTGCTTGTAAATTGTTGTTGTGTTAGTGGATAAAATTTGTTTTAGTATATATTTGCATATGAATTATAATTACAGGTATTATGTTATAAGTCAATTGAAAACTTTAAGGGTATGTTCAATTATGAAGCGATCCTTTTAAAATTTGGTAGTTTGATGACGTTCGCAATAATTTAATTAATTAATAAAGTAATTTTCTGAAATGAATCTTATATGATAGGTAGGGTCAATTATAAACCGATCTTTATCCATCTACTGTAGGGCTTTTGTTTGTATAAAACCTGTTTTCGTAGAATTTTGCCTCTAAATTGCAACAAATAGTGCAATTATGAATGTTAAAGTAGTTTTCTGAAGGGGATCTTATATGGTAAGAATATGAACCGATATTTTTTAAACTCAGTACAGATATTTTTATTTGTATACAACTTTATATAATTATGTAAAATCATGGCACAATAAAGCCATGTTTCCTTGACGAAGACCCAGTCTCGGTGTCTGGTGATGATCAAATGTATCCTCGACCTTTCATTGCAATGATTTGACTTTGATCGAACCAGAGCTCAACATAATCTAGTACTACGGGTGGTCAATTGCCCGCAAGGCTTTGTCTTGGCTGGTCAGTTGGTTAAGGTTCCTTCGCGATTCACGTAGTGGCTGTGGCTTAAACCCAAATTCGCTGGAAGATTAATACACGGTGTAATATAATGTTTTCGGAATAAGTTTCTGTACCGCTTCTAGTTTATAGGAGTCGTCAGAGAAGCTCATAAAGTGGTTGAAAAACACCATCGTAAAATAACTTCGACATTCATCATAATCAGGTAAATTAACAACAAGATTAGATTTATATGGGCAAATATAAAGTACTTTAGTACGTCTGTAAGTCATTAACAGGACAGTGGCAAAATAAAAATGCAAATCCGTTACAAAGATGTGTTTGATGTATTATACATATGCACTCATTTGTTACATTTAAATAGTAATTGAGTTTTCATAGCCCTGTACTTAGGGATTTAATTACGAATTAATATATCAATCTTAAACTTAATTAAATTGTAAATAAATTTGCAATTTAAATAATTATTTTACAAATTATTTTAAATTAGTTACGATAATTATAACAACCGCAAATGTCATTGCAATAATCGTCATTGCAATGATTACAAATGCACAAGAATAAAACAAAATTAATGCATGTAAAAACAAGTAAGAAATTATAGTCGGGCGTGGCCGACCATATGATACCCTACACCAATTGCGAATATTAAATGTGATTCATTTCAATAATAAAGCATTTCTTTGAGTCTTATATAGGTTCCAAATAATGTCTGTTCATGTGCGGTTGTATGCTGACTAGGAAAGATAAAAGACCGATTTCAATCATTTTCAACAGCTTTCGTCTTTGATCCAAAGAAGAGTATGTGACAAATTTTAACAAATTATATTGAAAATTGCGAGCTGTAGTGTGCATAAAACGTTTGTACGGTTACAAAGACTAACATACATAGCTTAATCGAATCAGAAAGTGATTCTGAACCGACTGATATACTTAAGGACAAATATTTTTGAGTATTACAAACATCAGCATATTGTAAAATTTTTTGGATAGATAGTAGTATATTAGACGTAGTTAAAAGATATACGGCCGAAATCGGAAGGTCCGGATGTATGGGGGCTAGGGTAGAAATTGAGCCGATCCTTATAAAATGTATTATTGGGAATTAACTATATACGTACATATATAAAAATGAATGTGTGTTTGTTTGTATGTTTACATGTTTGTATCTTTGTCTGTTTATATGTTTGTATGGTTGAACGTTATAGACTACTAAAGGGCTAAACCGATTTTCTTCTAGTTGTGCCAATTTTTGGGAAGATAGTAGTATATTTGACGTAGTTATGAGTTAAAAGGATCAAATCGGTAGGTCCGGTTATATGGGGGCTAGGGCAAAAATTGGTGCGATCCTTATAAAATTTAATGTCGACATTTATGTTTATATAAACTCTATTTATGCCAAATTTCATCGCGATACTAATGTTTATAAGTGAATTGTGGACATTCAAGTCATTTTATGAGGAGGACTTTGTATGGGGGCTAGGGTCAAATAATGCCCGATCTTTACGAAAATCACTAGAATTATTAAGACATATCTGAAACTAAATTTTTCCAATTTTTGTGGAGATAGTAGATCATTTAAGATAATTATGAGGTCAAAATCCCTATTCGGGGGGTCCGGTTGTATGGGGGCTAGGTGAAATAATGAACCGATTTCAACCATTTTCAATAGCGTTCGTCCTTGGACAGAGAGAAGCGCATGTTCCAAATTTCATCAAATTATCTCAAAGATTGCGACCTGTAGAGTGCGCACAAATTTTACATGGACACACAGACAGACGGACGGACGGACATAGCTTAATAGACTCAGGAAGTGATTCTGAGCCGATTGGTATACTTTGAGGTGGGTGTAGAACCAATATTTTAGGGTGTTACAAACATCAGCACAAACGCATAATACCTTCCCCACTATAGTGGTGTAGGGTATAAAAACTTTATTAATAAAGAATATTTGTACAAAATTTCAAATATATAGCTCCTCGAGTGTGGTCACTATCGTGATTTAAACAAACAGACGACGGACGGATGGACGGACGTGGCTAGTCGTCTTAGAATTTAATAAGGACTCAAAATATATATGTACTTTTGTGGGTCTATGGACAATGTTTCGTTGTATTACAAACGGAATGACAAATTTAATATACCCCATAATTTTTGAAGGTGGGTATAAAAAAGGTCGAAGAATAGAAAAGTGGGTTTGGGTTTTTATTAATTCAAAAACCGTCCATCTGTTGAATACACGATAGATTTCAACAAAAATTCAATATACTCTCCCACTAAAGTGGTTATGGTAAGTATGAAAATTGTGACCTCTACCTTGCGCACCATCTTTACATGGACAGCCAGCCGGATAGATGGACGGGACTTAATCTACTAAACAAATTATTATAATTGGTGGACCAGTATTTTTTGGGTGTTACAAACATCAGCACATCCACCACTGTAGTCATGTAGGGTAGTATTACACTCAACTTCTTAATACTATTTTACTTTTAAGGTCAACAGAAAATTTAAATAAAATGCAAATAAATCTACCCTAAATCTAACGGATATAGAAGTAAACAAATTCTTTTCAAATTGTATTTATTTTAGTTTATTGTTAAGAGAAAAACGAAAACGAAAAACATTTGAAACATTTTTTATTTTATCTTTTTATCACATGTTGCTTAGTTTTTTTTTTTTTGTTGCTATGAAGCAATAAATTTAGGTAACTTGTATTGGATACTTGTTGACCGTTAGCTTAACAGAAATAAATGTGTTCTTTTTTGGTATAAATGTAACACATGCATCTAGATTTAGATTACAATTGTTTATACCCTGTAGTTTATTTAAGTAAGGAGACGAATTTTGTTAGGCATTAATTTCTCTACATCATTTACGATTTTAAGTCGTTGAATGTTGACATATTGCATTCTTTGGGGTTTGTTTTCGAATCTAAAAAAAAAAACAACTATCACTTTAAAACTGCCTGGTATTTCTAATGTACATATATTTTTAGTGTAGATTTCTATCCTTTACACAAGTAAAGTTTTCTGAATAGCTTGATGAAGGGTCGTCACACAATGTTTTGACCCGTTTTCACAGTAAGGAATACAGAAATCACTTGAAAAAATAGCGTCAGCTACAAATACTGATGCATAGAAATGGTATAAATCTTATTGTTGCCACAAATAACAACATTTTATGCCTATGATACATATATACAAATGATTGCACTATATCCAAGGACTGATTTCGGTCAGTCTTTTCAGAGCAACAATGTTTCAGCTTCTTTGTCATGATGTTGAAATACAGCGTTAGTATTTAAATTAAATGCGAATTACAGAGGACATGGAGTATAACTCCAATAATTGTGAAATAAGCTTATTCTAATTAGTACTTGTTTCTTGAAGGCACCTGACGAAATCATCTATCAAGTCAATGTTGAACATATTATTGCATGTTTAACGAATTTGACGTGCGTAATGGTTGTTATCTATACAGGTCTGCGACGGAAGTGTGGGTTAACTTCTTATTCCGAGTATCTGGAACGCACAATGCAGCCTCAATTAAACTGAGATCATTCTAGTGATGGGTCAAGATTTGTTAATAATGAAACAATCTAGTTATTGAGAAATTAAGTTTGTGTTATTATATCTTATTTCACTACTCTCTACCCTTTTACTGTTTATTTTTTCACCGTTTACTCTTTTGTTGGTTTGCATATAAAAAGGCTATTTTATATTTTTTTGAAGGTTTGAAAAAACTAGATTCATTTTCCATTAACTGCTTTCTGACGTAACATTTCAATATTTATACTTTTTATTACTTTTCTAATTGAAAAAAAATGCTTTAAAAAACAACTTTTGTTTCCTGTTCCGATTTAATAAGTTTTCCCAAAAATGTCAAAGATTTATATGAATTACATACATACATATGTATGTACATACAAAGAGAGGAACGCAGGCGGGGGCCGGGAGAAAAAGGAGGGAGACAGACAGACAAACAGACAGACAGACAGACAAACAGACGACAGACAGACAGACAGACAGACAGACAGACAGACAACAGACAGACAGACACAGACAGACAGACAGACAGACAGACAGACAGACAACAGACAGACAGACAGACAGACAGACAGACAGACAGACATACAGACAGACAGACACAGACAGACAGACAGACAGACAGACAGACAGACAGACATAGAAGACAGACAGACAGACAGACAACAGACAGACAGACAGACATACATACAGACATACATACATACAGACAGACAGACACAGACACAATACAGACAGACAGACAGACATACAGACATACAGACATAATACATACATACATACATACATACATACATACATACATACATACATACATACATACATACATACATACATACATACATACATACATACATAATCGGCCAAACAACACGATGTTAAGAATAATTTGGGAGCTGCTGATATCAACTTAAATACGAATGCAATACTTTTGCTAAGCAAAGTACTACGGTTTCAGTTGTATTAGAATGTAGAAGAATTCAAAGATTTTAAAGCCGTCAATCTAAATATATTAGGTACTAAGTAAAAACGGGGGGATACTTAAGAATATAATGATTATATTGTGTGATTATTTGTTTAATAAAAAAATTTATTCTTCTATATGAAATTACCAGAAATCCTTTAATTTAAAAAATTGTCCTTGTTAACACATTAACAATTGTATTAAAATTTGTTTGCAATTGCGAGAAGAAATTCTTGTTTTGCTTTTAACGTGAACTTATTGAAAAGATTTACCAACAAAAACATACTTATGTCTTTGCATGCTAAAATGCTTTTTTTGGGAAAATCTCTTTAAAAAATTAGAATTCTAAAATTGTTCGTTACACACAATAACGCCTTTCAAGATTTATTCTTCTGACTTTTTGTGTTTCTTTTTGGTATACTTTTAAATAAATAAGTAAAAAGACTCTCAACAGAACACAATGCAAAACCAATCCTTAGGTGCTTTTCAAGGATATTTATAAAAATCACAATGGAAACGAGTTGTATCATAAAAATAAATAAATCAAAATGGGTTTAATCTTATACACATACATACATATAATATACATATGTATAGAATATTCTCGTAAAAATAACGTGTGTAGAATATAATTTATATTCCTTTAAAATTAATTTAATGGTTAAAATAACATTTTTTCGGGTTTTAAATTATTTGTTTTAATATATTTGAAAATTTCTTTTTTTTTCTTAGTCTTAAATAATTTGGGAATTCATAGCTCATATAACAGCCGACTTAAATACTAAATCAAAGTTAACTAAGTTTATACTTACAAATAATATCTATGTATTTTATTTTATTTCGTTTTTCAATAAAGACAAAAATATGTAAATTTTATTCATACACCTCAACTCTATTTAGGTAGGACTGAAAATCATGTGAATAATTTCGTTTGAAATCAATCATTTAAGTAATTTATATTCAAGTGACATAATATTTTTTTAATGTGACATATAATTTGTATTATATATTACTATACAACAATGGATGACATTGTTAGCAATAAAAAATTACAAATACGATACACATAAGATTAAAACCTAAAGCAAGGCGAGAAACTGTTTATTTATTGTGTTATTAAAGTTAGTTATGCTGAATTTCAATCAGTTTTGGACGCTTAAGACATTTTTAATAGGGGGTTTGATTGGAGGTAAGGTTAAAAAGTTGTGCCGATTTTCGACGTAGTTATCGAATTAAAAGTCCAAACCGGAAAGTCCATAGACAGCCGGACGGACAGACGCACAGACGGACGGACACATGGGCATGTGTTAATCGACTAAGAAAGAGATTCTGAGTCTACCGGTAGGTGTGGGACCAATATTTTTGTGCGTAACAAACATCAGCAGAAACGCATAATACCCTACTCACTATAGTGGTGTAGGGTATAATTAACCTAATAAAAATTTAAATATGTTTAGTCTTTATTTTTTAAATTAAACAAATAAAATAAACTTTAAACCAAATCCCTAATTAGCGGGCATTTGGTCTTTAATTACAGCTGTAAGATTGTTTTTAAGATTTCACTTTTTTCTTTTGACATCTTTATTATTTTTAATCCCAAAATAACTTTCATTTTATGAAAAGGGACTAAGATAAACTTAATTTTTTAAGAAAAACAATTTTTTCTCAAACTTTTTCTGTGATAATAACTTGTATTTCTTATTATGTTTCTTTTTTCTCCGTCCGAAGGTCCTTTTAAAATAACAACAAAAAATTTAAAAACAAATTATCTAGCTACAAAAAAAGGAGTATTTTAAAAACAAACAACATAACACTGTCTTCTTGTAAAAAATAGTTAAAATATTCAAAAAGTTTTTTTATGTGTGTGTGTGTATTTTTTTAAGCAGCTAACCGTAATAAAGTAAAGTTGGGATAAAAGTGAAAAAGGTCATTGCCGAAAGGCGTAAAATAACTGAATAAAGGTATCCTGTTGTGACAAAATAAAAAAAAAATATTTTTAAAACATTAAATATTACAAAAGGTTGTTTACAGAGTTTAAAATCCTAAAATAAGAAAAACAATTACCTATAAGCTTTAAACATAAACCAAATTTCAATTCGAGAAATAAACGAAAGCAACCACTGAAGCGGCAGTAAAGGTTTAAAACATAAATACTTATTAATTATACATAATTGTTTATTAAAATTGTTAGTAAAGGTACTTGTATTAAAATTAAAAAAACTTCTTCATAAAATTGTTGTAGGAAATAATCAAGTGCTTAAAAATTATTTTAATTATAACAAAATTAACGTGAATAATTGTTAAAACAAAATTAGTTATTGATATTATGGATGAGTGACCATGATAATGAAGTAAATAAAGGATTTTTGAAAGCTGCGAAGATTTAAGTGAAAACAGCTTATAAAACAGTATAAAAGTAGAACCATATAAAACAGTACGTATAACGGTCTATAGAATGCTATATAGAATGGTCTGTAAAACAGTCTACAGTATAGACTATAGTTTAGTCTATAGCCTGGACTATTGAACGGAATATCTAGTCTTTAGAACAGTGTATTATTTGAACTATGGAATACTCAGTAGTATCAACTATAGAGCAGTCTAGCCCAAAATATAATATATAAATATATAGAATACTCTATAACTTGGACTATAAAATACTGTATAGTCTACAGCTTGAACTATAAAACAGTCTATAGACTGAACTATTGCATATTTTATAGCCTGGGCCATACAACATTCAATAGCCTGGACTATAGAACAGTTTATAGAATATCCCATAGAAAAGTCTATAGCCGAAACTAAAGTCTTGACTATAGAACAATCTATAGTATAGACTATAGAACCGTCTATAGCTTGGACTATAGAATAATCTATAACCTATACAATAAAACAGTCCAGCAGTCTATAGAATACTTTACTATAATCTGGACAATAGAACACTCTGTAATCGAAACTATAGTCTTAACTATAGTCGAAATTATAGTCTTGACTATAGTCGAAACTATAGTCTTGACTTTAGAAGAGTCTATATTCTGGACTATAGAATTGTCTATAGCCTGCACTATAGAACTGAAGATTGGACTATAGAACAGTCTATAGACTGGACTATAGAACAGTCTATAGACTGGACTAAAGAACAGTCTATAGACTGGAATATAGAACAGTCTATAGACTGGACAGTCTATAGACTGGACTATAGAACAGTCTATAGACTGGACTATAGAACAGTCTATAGACTGGAATATAGAACAGTCTATAGACTGGACTATAGAACAGTCTATAGACTGGACTATAGAACCGTCTATAGACTGGACTATAGAACAGTCTATAGACTGGACTATAGACTGGACTATAGAACTGTCTATAGCTTGGACAAGAGAACAGTCTATAGACTGGACTATAGAACAGTCTATAGACCGGACTATAGAACAGTCTATAGACTGGACTATAGAACAGTCTATAGACTGGACTATAGAACAGTCTATAGACTGGACTATAGAACAGTATATAGACTGGACTATAGAACAGTCTATAGACTGGACTATAGAACAGTCTATAGACTGGACTATAGAACAGTCTATAGACTGGACTATAGAACAGTCTATAGACTGGACTATAGAACAGTCTATAGACTGGACTATAGAACAGTCTATAGACTGGACTATAGAACTGGACTATAGAACAGTCTATAGACTGGACTATAGAACTGGACTATAGAACAGTCTATAGACTGGAATATAGAACAGTCTATAGACTGGAATATAGAACAGTCTATAGACTGGAATATAGAACAGTCTATAGACTGGACTATAGAACAGTCTATAGACTGGTATATAGAACAGTCTATAGACTGGAATATAGAACAGTCTATAGACTGGACTATAGAACAGTCTGTAGACTGGACTATAGAACCGTCTATAGACTGGACTATAGAACAGTCTATAGATTGGACTATAGACTGGAATATAGAACAGTCTATAGACTGGACTATAGAACAGTCTATAGACTGGACTATAGAACAGTCTATAGACTGGACTATAGGACAGTCTATAGACTGAACTATAGAACAGTCTATAGACTGGACTATAGAACAGTCTATAGACTGGACTAAAGAACAGTCTATAGACTGGACTATAGAACAGTCTATAGACTGGACTATAGAACAGTCTATAGACTGGACTATAGAACAGTCTATAGACTGGACTATAGAACAGTCTATAGACTGGACTATAGAACAGTCTATAGACTGGACTAAAGAACAGTCTATAGACTGGACTAAAGAACAGTCTATAGACTGGACTATAGAACAGTCTATAGACTGGACTATAGAACAGTCTATAGACTGGACTAAAGGACAGTCTATAAGCTGGACTAAAGAACAGTCTATAGACTGGACTAAAGAACAGTCTATAGACTGGACTAAAGAGCAGTCTATAGACTGGACTATAGAACAGTCTATAGACTGGACTATAGAACAGTCTATAGACTGGACTATAGAACAGTCTACAGACTGGACTATAGAACAGACTATAGCCTGGAAAATAAAACAGTCTATAGCCTGGACAATAAAAAAGGCTATAGCCTTGACTATAGAATACTCTACAGTCCACAATATAGAATACTCTATAGCCTGGAATATAGAATACTTTATAGCATGAACTAAATAATACTCCACAATTTGAACTATTGTAACTGTACTACACAGGACTATATAATACTTTACAGTCTATAGTCTGAACTATAGAGCAGTCTATAACCTGGACTATAGAACAGTCTATAGACTGGACAATAGATTAGTCTATAGTCTAGACTATAGAATAGTCTAGAACAGAACAATTCATAGACCATTCTATAGAATAGTCTATAGAAAAGTCTATAGACTTGACTATAGAACAGTATATAGCCTGGATTATAGATTACTTTATAGTCTGAACCATAGAATACTCTATAGTCTGAACTTTAGAATATTGTATACTAATTCACATATTTGTAAAAATTTCAATAGTTTTATCCCTAAGGCACATATTCGTAAACATACATACATATTCAATCATACATATTAGGTATGTATAAATGAAATTTTATTTTTCTATATTTTAAATTTAAATTTTAAACAAGATTGATATAGTGCAAATTGCACATGTGTTTAAATGAATGATTGAATGAGCCAACTAACAGATGGACAGACATTCGAATATAAATTACTAAAACTGCAATAAACGGAAAATTGAAACTATATTTGTGCCAATGTTTTTTTGAAATGCCAATAAAGCTGCCAAAATAAAAAAGAACAAAATAGTATAATACATTTTAAAATACTGTGCTTGTATGATTTTCATTTATATGATGATGATAAAAAAGATATAAATTTATTGAAATAAAATTAACAAAAATAATTATAAATGATTTTGTGAGTTCAATGTGGAAAGAGTGAAATTAATTGAATTTTATGTAAATTATGATACATGTATATCAGAAGTTATTTTATTTTAAATAACTTTACTGAAAAAATTTATTTTACAATGTATTGATGTTAATATTGTTACTTAAAACTTAACTAAAGAAATTTTTGTTATTTATTTAAAATGATACATATGTAGATTGTGGTGGCGAATGAGCAATATAAATCAATCTTACTACGTATACGTACATATGTGGATTTGGTTACTATGACATATTATTATCATTAACTATTTCCAATTCATATACCTA